>NC_079457.1:28960821-29113321 GCF_903798145.1 Danio aesculapii
GGCATATTAATCTTCAATTAATTGTTTAACAAATGTTTTACAGCAACGAGAGTAACTATTCTGGGCAATTCATGAATAAAAATATAATGCAAAAGATGCTGAATTTATCATGTGAATAAAAGATCATAAAATAATGGGTTATGTATGAGAGCTGCTAAAGGAAAAAAATAGTTTGCAGTCAAATACGATCAGTATTTATTTTAGCAAAAGAAAACATTTATTTTCAATATATTCAATAAAAAATAATCAAATATAAAATGAAAAAAATTCTATCTATTTTGGCCAGAATTCAGTGTAAAATGTAAGACATTATTTATAAAGATATACAGGCCTACAGAGTTATCTTTAGAGTGTATGAACATGAATGGCAGCTGTTGTTTTTGATCCAACAGCCGCAAAACAACATGATGAGTATTGTGAGTTTGCGTCGGGATGATGATACATGAGGGGAAACTGGATATTTACCTACCTAGTGAAACTAAAACATGTAGTAGTAATGGGTACTTTTTACTTAAGTACATTTTTGAGGCCGTACTTCTTTGCTTTTAATCGAGTACAAAAGTGTAATCAGTACTTCAACTTTTACCAGAGCAGTTTTAAACATGAGTATCTGTACTTCTATCTGAGTAAAGGATGTGTGTACTTTTGCCATCTCTGCCGAATCTTATGATTTGTTAATGTAAATCAAAATCATATTTAGGTCACAACCATTAAAATAGCAATCTGTTTATGAAAACCTGATATGACAGCTTATTTACCTTATTTAAATCAGAAAACCTTAATCACCTTATTTAAATCAGAAATAACTATATAGTGATATGCATTTACGTCATAAGTACGTCATAAGTGCATAAAAAGTGACTCAAACCTCATTTTGTAGCTGTGTGTGGTTTGCTAACGCTCCGTCCATCTGTATAATAATGTCTATCGTCATCTCTTCTCAGAATGGTCCATGTTCAAGATGTTTTCTCGAACTCTGACAGAGGCATGTCCGCTTGCTTCCTCTAGTAAAGTCTACGTGGACGTCACAGACAACCCTGAGGTGAATCAGAAACAATACAACACTTTTTTTTCTGCTTTGTGACGGTATAGTGTTTCTGTAAATTGGCTGGTTAAGATGCTAGTGTGTCCCACAGGTCTGTTATATCGGTCCGCTGTAGTTTACATGTCTTTTATCCTACAGGGGGAGCTGTTTGAACTCAGTCCTGCTACGTCTCTGCTCAGCCAGGCTGTGGTTCTGGGAGATCGCAGGACGTATTCAGTCTATGACCTGACCAGAGCTGAGACATTTGGACAGTTAAGGTCACTCAATCTTCTGCTGCGCTGGAAAGGAGACAGCGGTATGATTCTGTTTGTTTTTGCAGTCAGACGGTTTTAGTTTTTTTTTTATCCTGGAGGCAGATCTGGAAGCCGTAGAAGCAGAATTCATCACGTTAAATGTTATTTTATCACTGTAATCATTTCAAAGACATTATGTTAACCCGCCTGTTGACTTAAAAGGTCAGGAAACACCAAAACACATTTTTTGAGGTATTGACAGTCATATACGTGTTCCACATTGCTCAAAACACTATCAGGACACATATATTTTCAAGCAAATTCGATCTTCCAATTTGAAAATAAATTTAGAAGCATCACGGCCATGCGATGATTGATTGTATAAAATCCAGCGTGGAGATTAATTCATAAGAAAGTCTTGGTTCAAACCAATCAGCGCGCTCTTGTGAATGAGGTGCAACTTCATTAATATGCGTGACATAGTTTCAAAGACTGTTTTACCTGTACAGTGTTCAGATGACAGAGAGATGCCACATTGTGCTGCCAACCGTAATTAAAACAAGTGGAAGAAGTATTGTTCGGAGACATGGGTCGCCAGTGTTGCGTTTATAAATGTGCCGCAACAAAGGTTTTGTTTCCATTTCCACAGCTCGTGTGTGGACCCACATGTGTGGATTACAGTGGACTGCTAACACGCAACAAAAATACGTTTGTAAGGAATGTTTTTTACCCGAGACCTTTTCGAATCTGGAAGTAGTGAAATCCAGATTTGCCACTTGTCTTCTTTTAAAAAAAGACATAGTTTTTAGTTCGTGTTGATTGTCCTGTCCACAATTTTGGTAAGTGTGTTTATGTTTATTCAGATTCAAGTTAGTATCGCCAGCAGTACTCTTTTTAAAGACATACCTCAGTCAAAATGATTTAATTACTAAGTTTACAGCACTTTAATATCACTACAATATTATGGACTGGAAGATCCGCTGTAATTGCTGCCCTCTGAATGTAAACATGTAAACACCTTAATCAAACTAATACCGTTGTGTAGGATTTCGCCGCATTTTGTGACAGGATAATCTATACAGACATGGCTGTTTGACACTATTCTCTGCATCTGCCGTGAATTGTGGAGGTTTTTTCATGGCCGTTTACATGTCAAAAATGACCCAGGCACCATTTTAACAGCAGAAAAAAAACTAAATAATGTTTTTTTTGCTTGATTGTTTGTTTGTTTTTTAATCTAGAAATCTGGTGGCTTTCTAAAATAAACCCCAATCATTAGAAAAAGGAATAATTTTCTATTTTCATGTTTTCATGAAGGCTGCACACATTTAGGGTACATCGGTTTAACTTCAGGTCAATTTTGACCCATAAGGTACTATTTTTACACCACAAAAACTACTGGGACACACATGTACACTCATACACACACTCCCAAAAATACACACAATTGATTTAAACATGATTTCAATTCATGAATTGGATTTGCGTGTTTGTGAATTGTGTTTTGAATTATGAATTGGATTTGTGTATTTTTAAATCGTGTTTTGAATTTGCGAATGGAGTTTTTCGAATCGGGTTTTGAATTATGAATTGGATTTGTGTATTTTTAAATCGTGTTTTGAATTTGCGAATGGAGTTTTTCGAATCGGGTTTTGAATTATGAATTGGATTTGTTTATTTTTTAATCGTGTTTTGAATTTACGAATGGTGTTTTTTCGAAACGGTTTTGAATTTTTGAATTGGATTTGTTTGTTTTTGAATCATGTTTTGAAATTGCAAATTGGATTTGTGTGTTTTTGAATCGTGTTTTAAATTTACGAATTTGATTTTGTGAATGTGAATTTTGTTGTGGACCTTTGAAATGTATTTGTAAATGTATTTTTTTTTTACTGATCTGGCTCCATACATTTTTGACCCAAAGGGCGAACAGTGTATGAAGAATTTGGTCACTTTTTATAATAAGGTTGCATTTGTTAATACTAATTAAGGCATCTACTAACATAAACACAGAACTATACATTTATTAAAGAATTTGTTCATATAAGTTAATGTTAGCTAATGAAAATACAGTATTTCATTGTTAGTTCATGTTAACTCACAGTCACACACACTCACTAATGTTAATTAATGCAAAAAGCATGAATTTGGATTTGAGTAATGCATTAGTAAATGTTGAACTATGATTAATAAATGCTATACAAGTATACTTGGTTTATGCTAGAAAATTCATTAACTAATGAAACCTTATTGTAAAGTGTGACCGAATTGGAAAACAACAGCAGGGTTATGGTCAAAAATTCACATAATGCTGCTTTAGGTAAAACATTAAATTACATTAACAATTCAAAGCTACTAGGAGTTAAAGTCAAAAACGATTACAGAAAACACTCAATTATTACCCATGGCTCCTGATCATACTTTCAGGTTCTGATTGGCCTCTGCGAGAAAGATAATTTGCAGCATTGTTACTTTTAAATCCACTTCTGTGTTTATTTATCATCACTTAAATAGATGAATTTTCTGGTGCTGTTTGTCATTTAGGTGATATGCTGCGTCCGCTGCTGCATGCAGAACGCTATGTGTCCGGTTTTGGGCTCCAGACAGGAGAAATCCACACAGTCATCTACAATAACCACCCATTTCGGGCGTTTCCTGTACTGCTAATGGATTCAGTGCCCTGGTACCTGCAGCTGTACATTCACACGCTCACAGTCACCAGCAAGAGCAGAGAAAACAAGCCCAGTGAGTTCATTCTGTTTACTGCTTTAGCTTTAGATAGGGCTTGTATGTGGATATTGCATGTTATAGGGCAGTTCTTGGATTATGGGAAGTTTTCAGATTTATATAATATGTAATGCGCAAGATTACTAAATAATATACAATATTTATTTAACTGTTCTGGTAGAGATTTCCAGTACTAAACCACACACACGCCAACAACATCTAAGTATCATCAGAGTGCAGCATATCACTTGTAAAGTTAACAGAGCTATACCAGGGTTCACACTCTTTTATGGATAGCAGATTCAAGGACTTTTTAAAGCACCTTAACTTTTAAATCAAGCACATTTGTTCTTCATACCATCAGCATCATGAAAGTCCTTGCTGTACTTAACATTTAAAAAATATAGTAATGATAAACAGTCATGTTCAAAGAAAACAATTCATCGAATTCATTACTGGTAATATTCAAATGCGATCTCTGAAATATTGATCAAATGTGCATTTCAAGGATATTCGAGAACCTGCGTTTGTTTTTTAGTATTTTCCAGGCCTTGAATTCATACTTCTGTAATTCAAGCACTTTCAAGATGCGTGGGAACCCTGCAATACATTTCATGCTTTCTCCTGTAGGCTACATTCACTACCAGCCGGCTAAAGACCGCCACCGTCCTCATCTTTTGGAGATGTTGATTCAGCTGCCCCCCCACTCCATGACTGAGATCACGGTGCAGTTTGAAAGGGCTCTGCTCAAATGGACTGAATACACTCCTGACCCCAACCACGGCTTCTACGTCGGGTAAGACTCCTGTCGTATTTTGACATATCTAGGACTTTGCGGTGTCTACATCTGATTAATGTGCTATAAATGTGTTATTACAGATCATCAGTGGTCAGTGCCCTCGTGCCAAGTATGGTTGCAATGAACACCAACTTCACACTAGACCAACCATTGTTCAGCAGTTTGTAAGTATAAACTAGACTGTTGTGACATCACTGCCATGCTTAGAAAACAAGTGGGTAATAAACAGACAGTTTTTCTCACAAATTTGTGCCCTTGTACATTGTCAAGTGGTTTAATATGGTATTTTATAGTATTATGTGGTATTTTCACACACAGTTCTACCTTTTATTGTTTTTTAACCTGGAATATGTTCTTTGAAGGTCCCATAAAATTAACTTTTTTTTAGATGTTAGTATCAGTATTGTTAAGATATCTATACGCTAGTGTGCTCTGAAAGAGTGACAAAATTCACGTTTAGAGGCTATAACACTGATATAAACATGTAAAGCTTGTAGTTTGTCACTTCCGTCTAATTGGATGCTTCAGTTTCTCATCAAATCTTGACCAATCAAATGCTCTGTAGTACCTGACATGCCCCGCTACCTTCGAGACGCTTCTCATTTGCTTTCATTTTATGCACTTGAGCTCAATCACTCTCACTGGCAGAGCAGTGATGAAACAAAACGCTATTGGCTGTTTTAAAAAAGGGGGAGGAGCTACAGTATGTCCCAACCTCTCTTCATGTTTCGGTTGAGTTTACGTCGAACATCAAATAAAAATGTGTATTTCAAAGCACTTCACGGGACCTTTAATGGGGCTTTGTGCAGAATTCTGAAAGAGTTGTTTTTAGCAACACCAGTGGCTGTTAAGTGAACCGCAGCCTGCGTCTTTTTTCACGCACATCAGTTATTATTAAAGATACTGTCATGATAGTTTGATTTATAAAGCATATTCAGCTATAAAACAAAACATACTCTAGTCGGAAATTGTCACTTCCTTTAAATGTGCTGGATTTATTAGGAATGTGTTTGATTAAATTGTTCGTTTTTGTTTTAATCTATAAATGTCTGATAACTTTCATTCACATTTTCATATAAAAATAGTTATTTTTAGCATTTTTACGAATATGAGCATATCTGAAAAATTGGTATCTGTTTATTATGTCCAATGGTCATGTTATAAACTAAATGAAAATGTTTAGATTTTTAATTTGTAATTCAGTAGTTTGCAGGAGAAGAGAAATTCTTCAAACACATGACTATAAATTGTAAATCCAATTAGTCACATATAATAACAAATATTTGTCATTTGTTCAGACATGTTTCTTCATTCTTTCGACTACACGAAAATTTAAAAAACGCAATGTTTTCAGAAACTTTAGAAGCAGGATTCATAACAAATGAAAATATTTATTTTGACCTATTGCGATTTTCAGATAATTCAATCAATTAGGTCTCCAAAAGGTAAAATATTGGTTAAAAGATCAAATTAAATTAAAATAAAACAAATATTAACATTTTACTCATACCCAACAATTCCTTTACTCAAACAAATGAATTAAAATTCATTTAAACATATAAATATTCATATAAAAAACAAAAATCTTTTGTGACAAGCTTGGATATTATTATTATTATTATTATTATTATTATTATTATTATTATTATTATTATAGCAGCATTTCCAAAAATACAAAAAAATTGTATACTATTATTCCATAGCTGTTGCAACAAGCTTAGGAATTGTATTTTTGTTTTATTATTATTATTATTATTATTATTAAAGCAGTTACACATTTTCAAAAATTATATAAAACATTCAAATGTAAATATTATTTTGCCATAGCTGCTGTCAAAAGCTTGGAAATTGTAGTCTTCTTTCATTCATTCATTTTCTTTTCGGCTTAGTCACTTTATTAAACTGGGGTCGCCACAGCAGAATGAACTGCCAACTTATCCTGGGGGAAACCGCAGCACTCTGAGGAAACCCACACCAACACGGGGAGAACTTGCTAACTCCACACAGAAATGCGAACCGTCTTAGTGACGTTCTTGCTGTGAGGCGATCGTGCTGCCCACTGCGCCACCGTGACACCCACTAAATAAAACATTAAAATGTAAATAATATTTTGCCATAGCTGTTGCTACAAGCTTGGAAATTATATTCTTGTTTTATTATTATTATTATTATTATTATTAATAAAGTGGTTTGCACATTTCCAAAACATATATAAAACATTAAATTGTAAATAATCTTTTTCCTTTTAAAAGTAAGTAGACTTTATTTGTTTGCGTTCTTTATTTATTTTCCCCTCTGCCTTCCAGTGTCCCAGTGAAGGAGGAGTCCAGCTATTTTATGCGTGTCTACACTGAACCCCTTCTGGTAAATCTGCCCACTCCTGACTTTAGCATGCCCTACAACGTCATCTGTCTGACCTGCACGGTGGTGGCGGTGGGTTACGGCTCATTTTACAACCTACTGACTCGCACGTTCCAGGTAGACGAGCCCAGTCCACCACTGGCCAAACGACTGGCCAACCTGATTCGGCGTATAAGAGGAGTGCCATTGCTGACATAAATGCCCAGAGCGGCTCTGATGCCCCCAAGTGCCCGTATTAGGCAGCTGACAGGATTGCGACGCGGAAATGATCGACAGCTGCTGGAGTTTTAGGACGCTTTTCGGCTCTGGGAGGAAGGATTTGATGCCAAGTATTTGTTCTGAACATTTGTTGAACAAATGAGCTACCAGGACTGGAGGATTAGCCTGATTTTTGTTTTGTTTTGTTCTTATTGAGTTACATAGATGAAGATTAGCAACCTATTTATGTTTTGTTTCTTTTGTTTTGCTTTTTGAGCCCTACAAGCGAGGGTTTGCCATCTTTTTATATTGTTTTGTAAATCCTATAAGCAAAGATTGGCCACATTCTTTGTTCTTTTGTTTTGGCACATACATAAGGAATGCAAAATTTGTCTGTTTGATTTTGTTTGTTTTTATTTTGAGTCACCTAAATGAAGATCAGCAGCCCCTTTTTTCTTTTCTTTTGATTTAATTTTGTTGTTTTATGAGTCAGGCAGATTGGACACTTTTATTGATTTAGTTTTTTTCCTTGTTTTGTTTTTATTTCTTTTTTTTGAGTCACACGCAAAGCTTTTTGTACTTTTTATGTTTTGAGAAACATAAGCAAAGATTGTCCATCATTTTGTTTTTTGTCACAAGCAAAGGTTGTTATTTTGTTTTGCTAGTGTTTGTTTTAACTTGAGTCACGTAAGCAAAGATTGATCATCTTTTTGTTTTGTTTTTTGTCACAGGCAAAGATTGTCGATCGTTTTGTTTGGCTGGTGTTTGTTTTGATCTGGTTCACGTAAGCAAAGATTGACCATCTTTTGGTTTTTGTTAGTTTTTTTTGTCACATGAGCAAATATTGTCCATCATTTTGTTTTGATTTGAGTCACGCAAGCAAAGATTGACCATCGTATTGTTTTTTTTTTGTCACAGGCAAAGATAGTACTTCATTTTGTTTTGGTTGTGTTTGTTTCGATTTGGTTCATGTAAGCAAAGATTGATCATCTTTTGTTTTTTCAAAAAAATGTCCATTTTGTTTCATTGTTTGTTTTAATTTGAGTCACAAGCAAAGATTGACCATCTTATTGTTTTTTTCTCACAAGAAAAGATTGTCCATCACTTTCTTTTGCTAGCGTTTTTGTTTAGTTTTTTTTGCTAGAGTTTTGTTTTCTCTTTTTTTAAGTCACAGGAGAAGCTTGTCCCTTTTTTGTACTTTTTATGTTTTGAGAAACGGCAAAGGTTGTCCTTTATTTTATTTTGGTTGTGTTTGTTTGGATTTGAGTCATGTAAGCAAAGTTTGATCATCTTTTTTGCTTTTGTTTTGTTTTGTTTTTTTGTGACAAGCTAAGATTGTCCATTTTGTTTTGCTAGTGTTTGTTTTGATTTGGTCTACGTAATCAAGGATTTTCCATCTTTTATTTTAGTTTTTCTTGTCACAAGCAAAAATTGTCCATTTTGTTTTGTTAGAGTTCGTTTTAACTTGAGTCACAAGCAAAGATTAAACATCTTTTGTTTTTGTATTTTTTGCAAAGTGGTGGCGGTTGGCCACTTTTTTTACGAATTTTGTTTTTTGTAATTTTTTTTTTCTTTTTTGTTTTTGAATTTTTTTTTAATTGCAAGAAAGAACTGAGAAATGATCATCATTTTGGTTTTGTCACAGGCAAAGATTGTCCATTTTGTTTTGTTAGTGTTTTTATTTTGATTTGAGTCACATAAGTAATGATTGGTCATCTTTTTTTGTTTTGTTTTTTGTCACAGGCAAAGATTGTCCATCATTTTGTTGTTAGTGTTCGTTTTAATTTGAGTCACAAGCAAAGGTTGTTTAAAACAAACACAACTAAAACAAAAGTATGATTTGAGTCAAGTAAGCCATCTTTTGGTTTTCTTTTTTGTTTATTTGTCACAAGCAAAGATTGTCAATTTTGTTTTGCTAGTGTTTGTTTTGATTTGAGTCACGTAAGCAATGATTTGATCATCTTTTTGTTCGTTTTTTTTGTCACATAAGCAAAAATTTTCCATATTTTTGTAAGTGTTTGTTTTGATTTTAGTCATGCAAACAAAGATTGTTGTTTTTCTTTTGTCACAAGCAGAGATTGTCCTTCATTTTGTTTTGTTGGCTTTTGTTTTGATTTGAGTCAAATAAGCAAGGATTGTTTTGTTTTATTTGCTTTTTTTGTCACATAAGCAAAGATTGGCCACTTTTTTTCTTTTTCTTTTTTTTTTTTGCTAGTTATTTCTTATATTTCAAAAGCAAAGACTACATTTTTATCACATAATCAAAAGAAATTGTACCATTTTTTTCTTTGTTGCTGTTTTTCATTTGCAAGCAAATATGTATGCAATGCTGTTTTGGGAAACCATAGCTTTCTGTCACACGAACACTTCTCAAAGAAACTGCATGGTATGGACAACTCACAGAAGCATACACAGAAGAGCGTGATGTTAAGTCGACTCCGTTTACACCACTGCTTTGAGAGCCTGTCCAAATCTTACAGAAACAGAGACACTACACTCCTGAAACTACTGAAAGTGGACGTCTAAGAATGTGGCAAATAGTTTCCACATTCTGTAATGCACTGATATTTAAATGTGTTGTTTGAAAGGGACCGCTTTTTTAAAGCATTTATCTTTTCTTTTGCGCAGTTGCCTGTGTGCTGACCCCATAATGACCTCCAGACTGGAATTCAAATTTGGAAGCACATCTTTTACACTGGTCAGTGTTCCCATAATAAACTAACTGGAAACCTAGAACATGTGTTGAGAATAGTTATTTGACTTTCTATTTTTTCCTCCATGCCTCGAGGGATTTTGAGAAGAATGTCAAGCTTTTTGGAGGGTTTAGGAAACTATTTGGCATCCCTCTCTCTCAGTGGTGCCCTTCAGTTTGAATTATGTGAAAGACGCTCTGCATCTGCTAAATTTAAATTCTTCTATCATCTGTTTTTGGACGAGGTGGTTTGTACTTTTCTCTTGAAAGATTTACACCATGCATTCTTTGATTTGTTTCATTTCTGGTCACTTCCAGTTCAAGGTTTTCTATCACTTTTTAACCTGATTATGGTACGTCGACAGCACTTGTGATCATGTAACGACCTCCGGTGGACAGTAGCAGCCTCCGCAATGAGACACAGATTCAGAGATCCACAGGATGTGGTGTTTAAATATCAAATAATACAAATATTAAAAATTTAAACATTAGCTGAGCGAGATACACTGTAACACTGTGTCCTAATAACATGCAACGTGACAAGATTTGCAATGATAAGCAATTTGTCATTCAGCACTAAATAAAATATAACAGAAACATTTAAATAAAGGCATTTAAAAGCACAAAATAGTGCACTCACTGCACTCCAACAAAAGGTTTATAATCTAATTAATACATTTTAAACCTCTTTAACATTATTAAAAGTTAATGCTGTATGACTGATATTTGTTGGTTTGCACTGAGTCACAGTTCTATAGTTACATTTCAAACTATGTTCATTTTATTTTCAAGATCTACGTGAACTAAGTTTTAAGATCTAAGTTTCAAGATCTGCTGCTTTCAGTATGGCAATAAATGTCTCATAAAATGGCATTCAAACTCACATTATTGGCATTTAACACTGAACAAAGCACATAATCACTACCTGAGGTGATCATTGTTATATAGTTTATGCTGTTGTTCAGCCATGTGAAATAGAAGTCATTTCTAAAATAGAAATTTCAGGTGTTGGTAAGAACAAAACTTTTAACTTGGAAAATATTCCTTCTATAGCTTTTCCTTCTATAGCTTGTTGTCGCATTGAGTTATGATACAGTGTGGGCTTGATAGCCAGGCACGCTCGCTCCTGTTAGTGGTCAGAGGAGGGGCAGAGGGAAAAGGTGTTTTAAATTTGTAGTGCAATACCTAGTTCGACCACTGGGCGTCAGTCTTGCATACTGTATCTTTAAGCTCTAGATTCTAGAGTTTTATTACTAATGTGTTGTAAACACTGTTTACTTCCATTGCTGGGTTATTGGTTAGAATGGGGTAACTGGTTAATTCAAAAACCTTATTTTTTTGTGAGTTATCAGTGTATTAACATGCATGTAGTTATGTTATTGCTGACACTTGCTTTGAAGCTTTTGTTTTGCCTTGGAAAGAATGGAAACAGAGGTCTAATTACAGGATGTCCTGCATGTGTTTGGGTCCCAGAGAGGGGAACTCATGCATTCCTGAGCACTGATGCCAATGAGCTGTTATGTGAGAAGAGAACAGCCAAAGCAATGCTGGCATACCAAAAAAATTTAAATAAAATACTGACTCTTCAATGAAGCAACTTTTTTTTTCAGTGACCAAAAAGCTCAAGCACTGGAAAAATTGTTCACTAAAACTATGAGGTTTATTTGGTGGTTATAAACAGAGACATTGCTCCCTCTGAATAAAGCACTAGGTTAAAAGAACTCAAGTATGAGTTATGAGGTGAAATCAACGTTTGGAATGGTCAAATCAGCACGGGTCGTCGCATGCGTGACCGCAGGTGGTCGGGCAGCACTTCTGTTCAGCAGGACACTGGCCATCATGGTAACAATATTCAGCACACATTGGGGTTCCCCTCGGTAGGGCACATTGACCAGGCTTCACTGCATGAACACAGATATACAGCACAAAACCGTGAGCAGTTTTACACACTGGGCAAGTTGGGTTCTGTTTCGTTTCATGTTCATTAAAGTCCCCCAATGCCTGAACAGGGGTGAAAAAGGTCAATTCAGGTCATTTTTTGCCGTTGAGAGTACAAAAACTTAAACTTTATAATATAATGTACAATAAAATAATAAATTACAATTTAATAGTCAAATCTGTATAATAATATTAAAAAAGTATAAAATCCGTGAATGAAAAATCTGTCCCAAATAATATAATATAATATAATATAATATAATATAATATTATACAGTGAATGCGGAAAGTATTCATAGCGCTTCACTTTTTCCACATTTTTTGTTACAGCCTTATTCCAAAATGGATTAAATTAATTTATTTAAAGCAAAGTTCTACACACAAAACCCCAAAATGACAATGTGGAAAAAATATCTCTTGGAAATTGTTGCAAATTTATTAAAAAATAAAACCCCTGAAAAATCACATGCACTAAAGTATTCACAGCCTTTGCCATGAAACTCTAAATTGAGCTCAGGTACATTCTGTTTCCGCTGATCATTCTTAAGATGTTTCAGCAGCTTAATTGTCTTCACCTGTGGTAAATTCAGTTGATTGGACATGATTTGAAAAGACATGCACCTGTCTATATAAGGTCCCAGGGTTGACAGTGGATGTCAAAGCACAAACCAAGCATGAAGACAAAGGAATTGTCTGTAGACCTTCAAGACAGGATTGTCTCGAGACACAAGGCTGGGGAAGGTTACAGAAAGATTTCTGCTGTTCTGAAAGTTCCAATGTGCACAGTGGCCTCCATCATCCGTAAGTGGAAGATGTTTGGAACCACCAGGACTCCTCCTAGAGCTGGCCGGCCATCTAAGCTGAGTGATCCGGGGAGAAGGACCTTAGTCAGGGAGGTGATCAATAAGCCGCTGCTTACTCTGTCTGAGCGCTTTGGAGTGAATGCCAGGCGTTACGTTTGGAGAAAACCAGGCACCGCTCATCACCAGGCTAATACATCCCTACCGTGAAGCATGGTGGTGGCAGCATTATGCTGTGGGGATGTTTTTCAGCAACAGGAACTGGAAGACTAATCAGGATAGAAGGATAGAAGAAGGATAGAAGAACGATAAATGCAGAAATGTACAGAGACATCCTGAATAAAAACCTGCTTCAGAATGCTCTTGACCTCAGACTGGAGCAACGGTTCATGTTACAGCAGGACAATGACCCAATGATCCATGATCATGATGATTTTTCAGGTTTCTATTTTTAATAAATGTGCAACAATTTCAAAAAATCTGTTTTCACATTGTCATTATGGGAGTTTATGTGTAGAATTTTGAGGAAAAAAATGTATTGAATCTATTTTGGAATAAGGCTATAACATAAAAATGTGGAAAAAGTGAAGCGCTATGAATACTTATACCGGATGCACTGTATAACATAATATAATATAATATAATACAATACAATACAATACCTGTATATGGAGGTATACATTCATGTCCACATCCATTGCTGCAGCATTTCTCATTGCTGGGACAGTCGCTGTCATTGACACAGTACTCGGCACACACTCCTGCTCCAAATCTTCTGCGTGGACAAACTCCTGGCTTTGCTAAATCACACATACAACAGAAACTGCATCACTGACTGAAGAATAACTTGTTAATTTAGAATGCTGTTTAATATTATTGGACTATGCTTTACAAGAACATCTACCACAAAAGTACTTGTTCCTCAAAATGAAGCAATACACCAGGCTGTTTCATACTTAAGGTTTTTGTTTATTTTAACATCCTTGTCATACAGTTCTTTGATATTTATATAGACCATTTTGAGGAATGTAAACAAAAACAATTGTCTCAATGTCAAATCTGATCTTTATTTTGTATTTTCTATTGGATTTAATTCAGGTGATTGGCTGGGCCATTTCACAGCTTTGATTTTCTTTCTCTGAAGCCATTTGAGAGCATCCTTGGCTGTGTTTTGGATCATTGTCTTGCTGAAATGTCCACTCTGGTTTCATCTTCATCATCCTGATAATGTAGATGTTGGACTGAAGCAGCTTACATTCATTTACAATGACGAAGGGCAGAGAGTTGCTGAAGAACTACTGAGAGAGTTCAGCTGCTGTCTGGGATTTCACTGACTTTCTACACCTCCCTTTCTTCATGTGTTCAATACTTTTTCCCTGCGTAATTTTATTTTATTATGCATTACTTATTTTGTAAACTAATTAGTTTTGTTTTCTGTGCATATATGGATTTCTTTAGTTGTTAACAACATCAGGGGAAAATTTCAAGTCAACAGCACCTTAAGAAATATGTTTTCTGTAAAAAATGGTGACGTGTTCAATACTTATTTTTCTGCAGCATACTATGAATGTAAGTAGTATGAATGGAATTCAGATGTACTACATCCGCCATTGAATATCAAGTATATATATCCTATATGTGAACTTCAGAATCTCACCGAAAGTAGTAGGTCATTCTGGTATTTCTGGCATACAGTTTACTATGCATTCAGATATAGTACTTAACTCGCATACTGTTTTTAATGTACTATATGGTAGGAAAGTACGCGATTTTAGATGCAGCCATGTGTTTTCTTAACTTGCAGTGCATTTGAGCTCTCTTGGCCACCGTAGATCTCTGTATAACGCATATTAGATAGATACCAACTCGGCTGCTTTGTACGTCAGAGGAGAAATGGCCTCAATGGTCTCAAGTTTTTTCTTCCTTCACTTTCATCAATTGGGGAAGTTTGTTACTCGCTACTGGATCCACCGCATTGATGGATTTGCTCTTCAGCAGTGAAATTTAAACCACACTAAACTAAACTGAACTTCAACTCTGAAATCTAGACTGACACAGTTTAAATTTACTACAACTTCTATGTAAAGCTGCTTTGACACAATCTACATTGTAAAAGCACTATAGAAATAAAGATGGATGTTATTGTATACTGTTATTGTGTTGTACAATTGTTACGTAAAAGCTAAAATAAACTTTTTTGTTTTTACTTTATATTTTGAAATCACACAATCTTTTTTGATGACTGTTATTATAAAATTATACAAGAAGATTTGACAAAAATTCAATCAGAATGAGCCATAAGAAATCAAGATTGCTGCATCATTAGCTATTGATAATGTCCATTAGTGAAGTGTGTGTTGAATTAGACTTACTGAAAGCTGGCGGGACACACACAGCTCCACAGTCAAACACACAGCACTTGTGTCTTCCAGAACAGTCTCTGTCCGAAGCACATCCTCGACTGGATGGCACCACCGTCAGCTTCCCCGGACAGTGGAGGAGCACTGCACAAACACACAACATCATGATAAAACACTCCTTCAGCATCTGTCAGTCAGCAGATCTGCCGTATGTGTCTCACACACTTATCATATCAATATATCTCTCAGCTTCAAATGCAAAAGCACCTTAGATACACTGTAAACAATATCTGTTAAATAATAGTATTCCATATTTTGTGATTGACAAGGGATTTCCGTTCATTTACGGTTGTGAATTGCATTATGGGATGTTGATCTCTGCACTGTAGACTTTTGAAAATTCAACTCTACAGTTTAAACAAGTGACTTTTCTTGACATTTTAGTAGTTTGAAATAATGTGAAGTATAAGAAATAATATATAGAGAAATACGTTTGTAAAATAACAGAAAATGTACTGGTAGTTTATTGCAAGGGTTTTGTACCGTAATACTTAACCCCAACCCAGACAATATATCACTTTAAACTATTAAAAATGTTAATAAAAGTCAGTTTTTTTAACTTTTCAAGGTTAAAAGTTGTTGGATGAAAGATCAAGGTCTCATAAAAAACAAAAGCATAATCACTTATGGCAATCATGGCAAAAAATAAAAACATGAATGACAAAATATGGAAAACTACTAATTTACGGATATTTTGATACTGAAAAATATGTGATAATGATATTTTTCACGATATACCATTTCCCTAGAGAAATTATATTTATTTTAGCTTTATTTAAAGATGTATGATTTATTTATATAAAATGTTCATGATAAAATAAACAGGTAGAGCTATTTCTGCTCTAACTAAATTAATTCAGGCAAAAAAGAAACAATCCCAATGTGCAAATAATTAGACTTTAAAACATTACGAATGACCGAAAACCTTGGCAGATATTCTGATTATTATTCGCTGTTGGCTTTTTCCTCGTATACTGTACATATACACTTATGCCATTAGTATTAGTATAGCTCTCTGATCCAAGGCACTAGGTTTAATTTTAGGCCCGTCTAGCCAATAGCATAACAGCACTTACTGGAAAGAGGTGGGAATAAAAATAGTAAAGCCCTATCTGATTAGTCAAATTGTGTTGAACAACCTATGCATACAACAAACAAATGCTTGTATCTCTCTGCGATACTGATATTGCATTTACTATTATCACAACAACAATAATTTTCCAATATATTATATTGGTAATATATAGTAATCCGTGCAGGATAAGAAACTGATTACATGGATTGTGTAATCAGCTTTCAAACATGCAGTACTTGTAATTAGATTACTTTACATTTTATAATGCTCATTATCAGTTTACATTCACAAATTTTGAACTCAGTAGTGTAAAGTGATGTTTAATACACTCCATATGTATTTCTCTTACTTTGCATTTGTTTTATTATTAGTATGGTCCAAAATCAAAACTGTTTAAATGAGTCTGGGTCAAAAGTAATCTAAAAGTGCTCAAAAAGTAATTAGATTACATCATTTAAATTGAATGATGGTAGATTATGTTACAAATACAGTTTTCATTATGCAGTTTGTAAATATTAACTGACTACAGATTTGAGGTAATGTACTCAGCACTACTAGTAATATACTAATAGATAGTGGATATCAGTTAATATTTAATAAATGTACAGTTCTGACTATTTGTGTGGGTGCCTTAATGCTTTTGTGCCTTCCTGTTCATCAAATTCTTGTTACTTTCTAAATTATTAATTTCAACAAAAGCAAAGCCATTGCTATTTTTTGTAGCACTGGGATACTTTTATTTATTGTTTGAATTAACTTTATTTTTATATTCTGTTTTTTATTCTAATTTTCACAAGTTTTAATTTTTTTGATTCAAAAATGACAACTTTTTTGGCAACTAAATTACCATTTTAACATTTGTAACTTTAATAAAGAATCATTTTAATAAATTATTTACATCAGTAAAGACTTTTGCAGTGTTATTTTACATTAGATTATTCAAATTTTTTACCTGAATACAATCTGACTGCCCAGAAAACCATAAAACACAGTTTATTTCACTTTTTTCATAGCTTATTTGTATTTGCTTGCAATTTTATTACATTTTATGCATGATCACTTCCCTACAGAATCATGCCGATCATTCTAAATTAATACATTCTTTCTAATAGCAGTTTTCAAGTCATCCGGTGCAATTGTATATATATATTGCAATATTTATCGCAGAAAAATTAAATATCGCAAGGTCAGATTTTTCCAATATCATGCAACCCGAATATATACAGTGCTCAGCATAAATGAGTACACCCCATTTTGAAAATGAATATTTTTATCTATTTCTCAGTGGATATAGGTAAGGTATTTTGATGCATTTATACAAAACAGATATGTTTATGAAAATAATATTTTAGTCACCAAACATATTTAGAAATTAAAAAAGATAATACAATTAATTTCAAGCAAAATATTACAAAAAAAATAGAGCCTACAAAATTAACAATTTTTTTTTTATTTTTTTGCTTCTCTTGATTTTTCCCCTTTTTTAAATTTGTATTTAATATTTTTCTATAACATATATAACATTTTTGACCGTTATCGTAGGTTATTTTGTTAGATAAGCTCCAGATTTGGCTTCAGTACTGACTAATCTAATGTATATGGACATATATATTATTGTAGAGCTTCCTATTAAAAATATGAATTTAGAAGAAAGATTTGTGAGGGGTGTACTTATATATGTTGAGCACTGTATGTGTGTGTTTCAATTATTCTTGTTTATGTAAAGCACTTTGATGTCAGAATATGAAATCTGATATATAAACAGCCTTGCCTTGTGTATACTCTAGTTGTATTTTGGCTTAAAAGGTTTTTTGTTATTTGATTCGTTTTAGGTATATTTTCTGTTTATCTTATATTTTTGGATAGTTTTTATTTTTAGTTTCATAAATGACAAGACATTTTTTGCCATAAATGAAGTGTATTAAGTTTGTTTATATAATTTTCCTAACAGTAATTTGGGGTTTTCATTCATTAAAACTAACATAAAGTTTTAAATAAAAAGATAAAACTAATAACTGAGTTTTAAAAATAAAACTAAAAGAAAATTCTAAAAATGACATCTAATGAATTGACATAAATCTCACTTGTGTCGTTAAGTTGTGGAGCGGCGAGTGTTGAGTTCCAGCATCCAGACAGACACAGTAAAAACAGCGCGCTGAGCGAGCAGGAGAGCCGAGCTGTCATCATCCCGAGCCGCGAGCACACACCGTGGAGACCCGCTGCTGCTGGAGCCCGAGCTGGAGGGCGGAGAGAAACCCGGAGCCACAACTAAACAAAACTACAGTCTGGGTCAAATAATCCGCGGAGTCACGACACACATAACGTTACACGGTTCCGCTCTTCTATAAACACTTTAAAATAGTTTACCCACACCGCTGTACTGTTAAAGTCTTTTTAGAGTCTATGGTTAAAGTAGGAATTTATACTTACAAGTTGTTTTTATAGCTGTTTTTGAAATAGAAGAAATTTGTCAAATATAAGCAGAAAAGTTGTACAAAGACTTTCTCAGGACGACTACAAAAAAAAAACATAAATTGTAATCAGAGCCAATCGGATAACTGAGACTGAGAAGGGGAGTAAACTCTCAACCAATGGCGTGATTTGAGGGCGGGGCTATCTCTTAGCGGAGAACACAACACGCGGGCACATACGGGGATTGTTTGCAATAAATAAATAAATAAATAAATTTGTTGTTAATTGACTCACCCTCAAGCCGTTTTAGGTGACTTTTTCATCATATGACATTAAAGAAAGAAAAAAACTGCTGAAAATGTCTTTTACGGTTCATAAAATGACACTTTTGAGTAAAAAGAAAAACTTTTATTTCTATAATTACTCATTATTAATATTTCTAGAGCTCTCTGTGTTAAATATGATTGCACACCTGGAAGGTTTTTTGCCCTTCAAAGTGCTAGATATTGGCTACTTGCGTTTTATGGATTATAAAGAGCTTGTGTCAGCTAAAACTCTTTTTAAATGTTCTAGTGAAGAATAAAGCCACCCAAGTTTGAAGGGCCTTTTTTGAGTAAATTAAAAGCAAATATTACATTTTATTTATGGGTAAACTATAATCTTCATAAGGGGTTTTAAAGATTCAATGTGGTCTATTTTTGAAGCTTGTTTGCACAGAATTAAAAAACAAAAACATGTGATTGCTACTTTTCATCCACAAATCTGACTTTCTTTCGTGTAGTTGCTGTAGTTAACATCTCATAATCATGATTTTCCGTCAAAGAACTGACTTGCAACTGTGGTTTCGTTGTAATACAGAAACAAGAGGGAAAAGCCTGATAGGAAAAGTCAGAATTGTGGCAAAATGCCATCTTTGGTTTAAGAATAGAGGGAAAAAAGAAAGAAAATAACCGATATTTCCTCAGAGGACGGGATACATATTTGATATGCAATCTCAAATAACAGATATGGAACAAAATCAATGGCAAAAAATATTGAAATAAAAACCTGTCGAATAACTCTAACTGAAAAAAACAATACACTGAATTAACAAGTGCTTGCATTTTAATGGCATTAATTGCCAGGGTTTGTATTTTTATGTCCCGAAATGTAACATTTGCCGTTTATTTAAGCTGTGAATATTATAACTAAAATATTTCGCACACATTTTCATACGTAAATTCAATAATTCATAATGCTGCAAACTTTTCTATGACCACTAGATGGCAGACAAGAGGTTTATAAAAATAATATAAAGGCACTTTGAGTAGTGCTACAACAGAAAAACCTACCTGTGCGACCTTTATAAACAGTATTATGTGAGAGGCTAAATTAGAATGTAAAATATATATTGGGTGAAATGAAAATATTACATTTACAAAATTACAATAGTCAAAATGCATTAGGAAAAGAACTGAGAACATAATACAGTACAGTACAGTACAAATTGTAAATTCCTATTGCACTATAGAATAACTGTAAATTCAATAATTTATTCCAGTGATATAATGATGAGTTTTCAGCTTCATTACTCCAGTCTTCTGAGTTACATGATCCTTCAAAAATCACTTTAATATTATTTCATTATTATTGTGAGCAATATTAGTATTATTATTAATGGTAATGTTAATAAAGCAATAATGACTGGAGTAATAATTTTATCTGAAACTACATAAAATAAGAAAGCAGTTTATAAGAAAGCATATTTTAATAAATATTTAACAATTGAACATTATTTACATTTAATTAATGCCACCTTGATGAACAGAATAATTTCTTTAAAAAAAAAAACTGACCACAAACTTTTGATCGGTAGTGTAAATAGTTGATTGATTTACTGTGAATGAAACAGTAACTGAACAATTTAAGTGCATAAAATAATCTGAAATACAACATTTGAATAAAAAACACCCCAAAAACACAGTTAAAGGGGTGGTCCACAGTGTATTTTAAAGGCTTGGCTGTGTTTATAAGATGCAAAGCAATGTGTGCTCATGCTTCACTTGTAGAAAATCACGTTATTTTTTTCAGATATCTTAATTTGATTATACACAGCTACAGTACTCTGCTAAAATGAAAACCACTGTCATATTTCCTAGTTCCTCTGAAAGGCCCACCCTCAAAAGTCTCTGATTGGTCAGCTAACATAATGTGCTGTGATTGGCGGATTGGCTCCTTGCCACCAGGTCACACCTCTACAAACACATGCTTTTGTGCTGTGTAAACATCAGTATGTTTGCCTGATTCAGACAGAAAATGAAGAGCACACAGCTGAACCTTACGCCTGCTCTCTAAAATAAAATCTGACAAACGTCTTTCACATATTTTAAGCATGTGTAAGTAATATGAAGCGTTTACATATCTTTTGCGACTTTGTTATTTGAGATGTTGAACACACGGAACGCAGCCGCATAGAGAGACATTGCAGTGCTGCTGAAGATTGTGGCTTGCTGGATAAATATTAATCTGTTGCTAAATTAAACTTAGAAACTGCATGTAATTGATACATTTTAACAAATAAAAGAATTTACAGGTTGTTGCTCAAAATACACAGCTTCGTCTATTATGGTTGAAGCTGCTCCTTCTTTGAGTTTTCAGCCAATTCCAGCACTTAACCGGGAGAGATTCCGGAAGTTCTCCTTTGTCAAATGCTAGAGCTACATTTTAAATAATTCTCTGGAACATAATTAAAATTAAATTGTCAGCATTTTCTCTTTGTGTTGTGTCCTTTGAAAGCCCAAATACAGAAACAGAACAAGCTCTGTGAAAAGAGCAGTGTTTGAACGCCCTTTTAGCTTTCTCTGCTATAACATTACAGCACCTCTGGCCACGGCCCTTCGCTGCGCAGGGTGTGCGCGCGAGGTGAATATCTGTAACATGAAGGCAGAAGCCCTTGTGATTTCACTAGCCCGGATGTATTTTTTTGTAGTCCCCAAACTTCGTTCGCTGTAGGCTTTGCTAAGCTAACTCTGTAAAAGCCAATGTCTCTCTTTGCATTAAATTTTGAGTGTATTACATTCAGAGATGTTGTTCATGTTCACATACATTACACATCAACTAAAGTTTAAAATATGATATCATAGTGGACCACCCCTTTAAAAAATTTAAAGGCTTTTTAGTTTGCCAAAATACAAATGTAAAACATTTTGTGAAATTTGTAGGAAAGAAATCAGAGGACAGCTTTCAATTTGTGTCTTTAATGAATCAACTATACCCAACATCAGTAAATAAATACAATAAATATATTCAAGTTAATTAAACTTCAAATTTAGCTTCTAAAAGGGAAAGAAAAAGTAACATCTTTAACCAGAATACAAAACGATCCAAACTTCTGTGCAAGTAACAACAAGATTATATAAAAAGGCTCAGATGCTATAACTTGGATTTTTTAAATGATTAACTATGCAATATTGGTCAAATGATACATAATAAAAAAAAATTGTAATAAAAGCCCCTCGGGATAGTTGAAATTGTGTGGAAAAAAAAGTCCTAAAAATCTACAAGTATAGTGTTATTTTCATTTTCAAGCACTCTGAAGTCAATAACAAAAACATACAAAAGTTAAAAGTGTATTTTACAGCATCTCAAAGAGATAACATTACTATCTGCCAGCCTCTAATATAGCAGTATCTTGATATAATTCATTTATAATTTACATCCAAAGTGGAAATTCCCTTTAAGAATTCATACGGTATCATTTACCGAAAAGGCAGCAGAATGTAAATAGCACAGTTTAGAGTAAACAGCCTCGCTCAATGCTTTACACTCTCAATAATGTGTGCTGAAGTCAAGGCTGATGTGTAGTTTCTGTAGTTCAAGGAAGCTACTGAAGAATAAAACAAACACACACACACACACACACACATCTCTGTGAAACTAGTGACTGCTGAAAATATGGACTTGTGATTTAAATGTTGTGTCTAAATAAATGCCCACTCCCTTCCCTTATAGATCAGAAAAGGGGGGAAACACTTAACAAGTTTAGTTTATTAAACATTAGATATTGAATTGGGCATCATGAACTAATAAACTAGTTTATTGCTGCTTTTACTAGTGAATATGAACATTATACACATTAATTATTGTTGACTTGTTCATAGTTTGTTAATGTTACCTAATAAATGTGAACTGTTAGGAATTATACTATAAATGATCATGAACTTAAAGGTTATTACTAAATATCTATTTATATCATGCATAAATACATTTATTATTTAAATGTATTGATAACACTTTACAATAAGGTTGAATTAGTTCATTTATTTACTTGCATAAATAAACAATGATCGATACATTTATTACCGCATTTATTCATAATTATTATTATTAGTTAATGAAAATAAAGTTGTTCCTTGTCAGTTTAAAGCTGTAATCTTCACAAATATGATTTCTTTTTAAATAATGCATTATTAAATGTTGAACTATGATTAATAAATGCTGTACAATAATTGTTTATTCATGTGAGTAAATTCATTAACTAATGAAATCTTTTTTTATAAATTAAGACCAATTAATCTTGGAGTGATTGACGTATTGATATATATATTTTTTAAAAATCATTAAAATATGACAATTTTGAAAAGAAAACTTTAAGTATTTATTATTATTTCTAAAACCATCGAATAATTGTGTAGTGTGAACCATGAAGTCTTAATGTTTAAAAATGTTAAAGATTTTTATTGCATATTTAGACAACAGCTTCTTGTTATTAGTTTATAAATCAAATGCATTGACCTAAATATTTTTTTCTGAATTATTACTAATTCTCAAATGTCAATAATCTCTTATCTTCATTTAAATTTTTTTAAAATTGTGACCCCTAAAGAATAAATGTATAGATTTTTGTAAACAGTCAAGCCCGAAATTATTGATAGCTCTGGGGTACAATATATTTGAAAATATAAATCTGGAATTTTTAATGCTGAAATAATTCTGTTAGTCTATAATAAATATGTAATTAACTGATGTTTTTAAATATAACTTTTCTAAATTAAATTGAGGTCATAAAGTGAAAGTCACTTTACCTTTCAAATGAAAGGTGATAAAATACTGATTTTCTGAAAAAAAACCCTCCTTAAACAATATGAATTCGTGAAAGAAAACTTATGACATTTTATTATTAATAGTCAAAAAAATATGGAGCCAGATCAGTCTCAAAAATACTAAATTTACTAAATGAAATTCATACATGCACAGCACAATCGACATTTAGAAAATCCAATTTGTAAATCCAATTCATGAATTCACCAGTAAAAATCATATATATTTTCACCAAATGAGTTGGATTTGCATATGTATGAATCGTGTTTTGAATTTATGAATTGGATTAGTGCGTTTATATGAATTGTGTTTTGAATTTATGTATTGGATTAGTGCGTTTATATGAATTGTGTTTTGAATTTATGTATTGGATTAGTGCGTTTATATGAATTGTGTTTTGAATTTATGTATTGGATTAGTGCGTTTATATGAATTGTGTTTTGAATTTATGTATTGGATTTGTGCGTTTATATGAATTGTGTTTTGAATTTACGAATTGGATTTGTGCGTTTATATGAATTGTGTTTTGAATTTACGAATTGAATTTTTGTATTTTTGAATCGTGTTTTGAATTTATGAATTGGATTGGATTTGTGAACTTTGTTGTGATCTATGAATTGTGCTTTGTAAATATATTATTTTTGAGACTGATCTGGCACCATAAAAAAGTGCTTTGAAAAACAGTCATGCAGAGAGATATTTTATTTCCTTAAAAATATATAACTTATACTTAAATATCTTTATCTATTTCTCAGTTTATATAGATAATATATTTTGGTGCATTTGAACAAAACGGATTTATTGAACGGACATATAAAAACTGAGATTTTAGTCACGTAATATCTTTTCATTTCTAAAGATAATAAAAGATACTATAATAATAATAAAATAATATATAAATAATAATAAAAGATATTAAATAATAAGAAAACCTACAAAATTTCAACAAAGTTTTATCTATTTTACTTATTATATAGGTTTCTCATTTTCTCATTCTCAATTTTTTATTTCAATTTGTGCCCAACATAAGTTTGGGCTACTAATTTTTGGACTAAGTTTTTTTTTGTTAAATTACCTCTAGATCATGGGTCATAAACTCAGTTCCTGGAGGGCTGCACAGTATTGCTGCAAACACAGCTGATCCAACTAATCAAGACTACACTTTTAAGCAGGTGTGAGTTGGAGGTGGTTGGATCTAAACTCTGCAGAGCTGAGGATTTGTTCTAGATTCTATGCTATAGAAAATTTTCATTTAAATGAGAGAGTGAGAGGCCATTTAGAAAGTAACATCAACCAAAATAATAAATTAATTAAGTATTGCTCATAGTTCAGTTAAAAAAACCCAATTCATTAACTAATGTTACAGAACTGAATCTTAATTAGTGCCCCAAATAATAAAAAAAAGTCTAACAAATACTATAGAAAAGTGCCCGTGAAATGTATGCATTTAAAGTGATACATATTGTGCATTAAAAGAGTTAGTATCAATTCCACAGGTTTTTAGTAAACAACCATACATACATACAAAATATTGCTTTCAAAAGCATCCCTCATAACTATTAATACTAATATATATATATTTATAAAAACACTGGTTAATGCTTACAGGACATCTTCAGTTTTTTTAGCCCTGATCGGCCCTTCGCTATCCTCAATGCTCTCCTTAATAAGACACTCCTTTAGATTGGGCTGATTCCCGATATCAATCCCCTGCTCCTGGATCTCCTGCAGAAGAGCCTCCCAGCGCCTCTTATCCTTCGAGATCTTCCAGGACAGCCGGACGTTGGATTGAAGAAGCGGAACAAGCAATGGGTGCAACTGATGCTGCTGCAAAGCCTCCTGGGTAGGTGCTAAATCTTGCAACGCTCGATCGCAATGTTCCTGAGCCTCATTGAGCTGCTCTAGATCCTGGAAGCAGGTCACCAATGCGGACAGCGTGAAGAACCAGTGAACCCTCTGAAGCTGGTTGAGCTGGAGAAGCTGATGGCATCCCAATTTCTCCTGTAGCCGCAAGGAATTGAGAAGAGAGTGTAACGCATCTTGGTAGCGTCCCACTCGCATTAGCATCTGTCCCGCACGGAGGTCGCCCAGGTAGAAGAACTCCAGGAATGTCGGTGTGGTTCGCAGCTCTGGCAGGGAGTGAAGGTGAGTCAGGTATTGCTCAAAGGCCCGGCTGCGCTTGGCGATGGTCTCGGCGGCGAAATTTTTGCGCAGTTTTTTGCGTGGAAAGTAAACGCCATCCATGTCGTCCCCGTGACGGCGGCGCAATCGGCTGTGGAGACGTTCGAAGTCAGTGTAGCGGCGTGTGATGACAGCGGGGGTTTTGTCAAACGTCCCAGCGTGGATGACGTGAATTGTGTAGAGCTGGAGAAGATTACAAAAATATTACACATATTAAAATATATTATAATATTAAATGTAAACCCGGAAAAATAAATGTGAACTAAATTTGCGCAAAATTTTCTGATTCAAATACAAAAAAATATTTTTTTAACAATTGCTTGTCGCCACCTACTGGTGTAACTGTAAACAATCTAGATATTTCATTTTTTGTCATATGAGAATTATAAGACTTTTTTTACAATGTGGATGTAATGATTTAATGAATTTAGATTTTACTGCATTTTTGCCATCGCTACATTTTTATTTGTGAAACTGGAATGGAACAAACCTAACCT
Organism: Danio aesculapii; assembly: GCF_903798145.1. Taxonomy (NCBI): domain Eukaryota; kingdom Metazoa; phylum Chordata; class Actinopteri; order Cypriniformes; family Danionidae; genus Danio; species Danio aesculapii. The sequence goes on from NC_079457.1 coordinate 28,987,276, forward strand.
GGAATTTTCTAGCAAACCCCAAATCTAATAAGTTACACAAATTAACGAAATCTTTTCACAGAGTGTGTTTACATGCACAAAATAAGCAGAGAACTATCAAAAATGTGATCATTTTGAAAACTTTTTTTAATTTGATTAAATGCAAATCGGTAAACCGGCTACACAGGAAAAACACCATGTTACCATGAGATTCTAAACTTTGCATTGATGTCATAGCACAAACATTAGCATCAGTAGCTCAAAAAATGACATCAGGAAATCTGTCAGGAGCTTTGCTGTTGTATGTTATCACTTCTTTACAGTATCTACTAACCCAGCACTATTTTGATGATAATGATTCTGCATTCACTACATGAAAATCTGATTATAATCATATTGATATGTTAACACAAGCTCTGCAATTTTGCACTTCAGTCAAAAAAAGAACACATCTGATTTGTAAATACAGCATTTCATTAAGCTGCTTTACACAATAAAACAGGCAAAAAAACTGTTAGTGCTGTTTTCAATCATGATAGCTCTTCAATTTTTAACTATAACAAAGCTCTTAGCTTTCTTTTTAAATGCTTGATGTCAAAGTAATCTAACTATGAAAGATTTCTATATTAAAGACGTTGGAGCCTCAGATCAAGTTATTACATAATTTGAAGCTGTTTACCAGCAAAATTTTGCTTTTCTGGAAAGATTACTTAGCGAAACTCTTTGGAATTCCTCAAAATGCCCTAATTTTAGCCTGATTTCTTTCGAAATTTAGTCAGCAGTTTGTTCCTCAATTAAACTTGTAGTATATTGGGGCCTTAAGGGGTTAGTTCACAGATAAACATCAAATTCTATTATTATTTACTCTGCCTTATGAGAGTAATCAATGCTCTTGTGAATGTGCACCCTATACTGACATTGAAAAGAGGAATTTTTGGGTGAATTAACCCTTTATGCAATGTATACCTATGGCATGTTTTGAAAAAGATTTTGAAAACTCTTCTTTTCTCCCTAAATACGCAATGTTTCTATAAAATTATGTGCTGACCTTTTATTTGAAACGGTTTGTGTACTTACCACATACTTGGAGTTTGTCTCGTGCACAACACTGGCGTCAGTCACCTCAAAAATGAGTTTTTCAGGAATGCACCGAGTTCTTGAGCTTCGCCAGTTTTCTTGCAGTTGTCTGGTGAGAATGTTTGAGGACTTTGGAGAAGGACCTATTGGGCTGGTCTCTACAAACCGAAGACAAAATGAACTGCAAGTGAGAAACTTCAAGAGAAAAAAAAATGAAGTAAAAAGAAGAAGTGAAATCTAGCTGCAAATAGATTCTTGTAAAATAAGACTACTTAAAACACTATATCAAGTATGTTTAAGCTGAAAGAGAGCTCATTCCAAATTGTTTGATGTACTAAAATGAATTTGTCCAGATAAAGCTCGGTTCAGTTTGATTTCCTTCAACCTCTGCACTACGTCAGTCATCTGAAGTCATAATTGAAGCTCTGAAGTATCATTCATATTTAGATGAATGATACTTCTTTAGAAAAATTCGTTAGAATAATACTACTTTAGAAAAAAAGAAAAAACATTTCCATGTGCTGCTATATAAGGTGTCTGCCATTTTGGAACAGTCAAAGTGAACACTTGAAAGCAAGTAGGCAATGCCTTCGCATGTATATATCTGCGATAGACTTCAGCAGCTAAACTTGAACAATACAATAAAATGATGTCATTGTCATTAGCTCACACAACCAAGTCACAACAACCTATAACACAGAGTTATTGGTAGGGCTGTTCATTTAAAGTGTTTAAATTAATTAATTATGCAAAAAAAAAAAACTAAATTATAGTGTTAAAATTTTAAATGACCAAAAGAAGGCTGGATGGGATGGGCAGGGTGAGGTGGTGTATGGTTTATGTATTCAACTGTTTTGGACCTTCAGTTCTGTGCTCATGTTTACCAAATGGCTTTGATTTCAATCCTTTTTTACATGCAGAACAAACATAGTTCAAATCGGAGTTGTTTCATGAGTAAATTATGTGGAGGATAATCTAAAAGTTATTTTAAATAGCAGAAATATTTAGCAATGACCCCAGTTTTCGGAATTGTTGTGTATCATATGACACAGAAGATTGGGGTAATAATACTGAACATTCAACTTTAACATCAGAGGAATTAGGGCTGCAAGATATTGGAAAATTTGATTGGATGTTTTTTCTCTGCGATATATATGAATATAATTTCACAAGATGACTTTAGTAACTGTATTTGGAAAGATTTCATCATTTTACATTTATTGGGATGATTTTGTAGGGGCAGTGCATCTGCATAAAATATACAAAATAAAATAAAGCGCAGATGAAAACAATAGAACAAAGATTAAAAAAAATTAAATAAACAGTGCTTCAAGGTTTTTGGTGGGGTTTAACAGCATTGAGAAAATGAAACGCAAAAATTTAATTTAAAATAACACTGTAAAGTCTTTACAATATAATTAAATACAATTAATCTTTGTTAAAGTAACAAACATTCTCATTATTTGTGCCCAAATTATTTAAATTTGCTTGAAATCTTAGTCACATGCCTTAAAAAAATATTCAAATAAAAATATTTCACACTATTAGATTAGGTCATGTAATATTAATCCCAACTTGACATGGCAGATCATTCGATGAGACTCTTGCAGATTCACACATTGCAATATTGTTCAGCACTAATAGGAATTAATTACATAATAATTATTTTACAATAAGAGTTTAAACAGTTATATTAAGTTGCAAAAAAAAATGTTCACAACATTATTAGTTTACTGTATTTTGGTGCATTAAATAAACACCACCAAACTAATAACAAGAAACCTTTTTGATCATGATAACCAGCATACAGTATATTGATTTCTGTAGGATTGTGTCACACTGAAGACTGTAGTAATGATGCTGAGAATTTAGCTATTTAAAAACTAAGGCACACTAGTATTTACTATAGTTTTGAACAAATTACTTAAATAACAAATCTTACTGACCCCAAAATTCTGTTTAGTATTGAATAGGGCTGCATGATATTCTTTTACTCCAATATAAATTGCGATATGAATAGATTTCTCCAGATGACTTAAATATGTCTATTTGTGAAAATAATTCACAATTTTAGATTGATTGGGATGATTTTGTAAGGGAGCGTATCTACATAAATAATAATAAAAATGACATGCTAAACAGAGCAAAGACAACAAATGAAATAAAGAATAACAATTTATGATTTTATGGGGAGTCAAACAGCATTCAAGAACAGAAATTAAATAATCACATGTAAAACAACACTGTATGGCTTTGATTGTATAAATAATTAGATACTGTAAAATAAACCTTTAAGCTACAAAAGTTTAACTTATTGTGCCAAAATGTCTGACATTTGCTTGAAACGCTTACTGTCACAGGTCTTAAAAACAAATGCAAATAATAAACTTTTACGTTAAAGGTTAAACTATTAAATAACTTTACTATGTTTTGAACTGTAATCCCGACTGTGATTAATAATATTAAATCGCATATTGCAATATCAATGCTGAAACGATATATCATGCAGTCCTATCACAAAAAAAAAAAAAAAAAAGCATGACTAGGGCCAGACAGAATCTGCAGACTATTTCTGCTGAGAATTTAGTAAAAAATCTGCAGATTTACATTGAATGATTTAGGAGTATCATAACTAAAAACCTAATATGTGAATTAGTCAATAATATAATAAAAAACTGAATAAATATAAATTTACACAATTAAATAAATAGACTCAATGATGGGCTAAAAATCTGCAAAATCTGCTGATTTTTGTGCGCGCAGATTCCTTGTGGGCCTAATCATGACTACTCAATACTGTTGCAGGTCTGTCAAAAACATGTATTATCAATTTCAGATTTTTTTCAAACAGATGTTTTGTCATAGACTACACTGTAAAAAATGCTTGGTTCTAATCTATCGATTTGTGTTGGGACATAAAGAAATTAAGTTAACTTATTAGTTTTTACAAATTTAAGTGAACTGAACATAAAACAATTAAATTGTCCCCCAAAACCCTTCAAGAATAGTGTTGTTTCAGCTTATTTCAAATAAGTAGTTTGAACAAACAGCAAATGTCCTTTTTTGAGTATACCTGTGCTGCTACAAGCATTATCGATGGACTCTCCAAAAAAGTCAGAGTCGCTGTCTGGCCCTGACGCGTCCCCAGCGTCCTCTGAGTCCAAGACCCCATCACCCTCAAAGCACAGTGTCCCTCCAAGCCTGGCCGACACGCCGTCTATATCATCCTCAAGTTCAGAAGACTCTGGAAAATCATCCGTGCCCTGACAGTCCGACTCAGAAGAAAGTTCTCCCTCTTTAAACAGCGTACGCCGAAGTCTGTCAAATAGTTTAGAGGCCATCCCAGCTTTTCTCCAACCCTGGAGAGCACAAAACACACATGATCCCACCGCCACCTTGAGGAGCATTCCTGAATATAATTATTAGTATCGTTCATATCATGACATTTACTTATGGCTTTTAAAGTCCTGTAAAATCTACTGACTTAGGGCAGTAATGGAAATGCTGAAACCTCAAACCTCTGGTGGACTTTCATTGAGCTGTGAAACGAGAGCGCAACCAAAATATTTATTATTTATCGAGGGGTTTGGCGAAAAGAGCCTCACAATAGCATTGGATTTCTGTTATTTCCACGGAAGAGCAAGTAAAAACAGATGTCCTCTCTAGTGTTTATCATTGCAAGCATTTTAATTGGGTTACTCTGGGTATTATTAAAGAATCAAAAATCACACAAAACTGAAAACTTGGTTATCATTTACTCAAACTTTCCACAACTCTTTTTTTTTTTGGAGTTTCTCTTTTTCTGCTGAGCACAAAAAGAAGTTATTTTGAAAAATGTTCCAAAGACTTTTTTTATTTATATATTTTCATTTTGCTTTTGCAAAAGTTAACACTACAGAACATCAAAACTAAGCAACAAACAAATTAAAGTAAAACATACACACTAAAACTGCACGATATTGGAAAAATCTGACATCCCAATATTTTGTTTTGCTGCGATATATATTACGATATGATTAGAATTTCACCAAATGATTTGAATAGCTCTATTTGGAAAGATTTCATTAATTTAGATCAACTGGGGGGGATCAAGTCTTTTAGAATTATAAAATAAAATAAATTACAAGCATATATAAATATGACAGAGCAAAAGTAAAAGGTATTGTGCTTTATGGTTCTTTGGAGAGTCTAACCGAGTCTATTTAAATGGTAGCTATTTTATTTTTCAAGATTTAAGGCAAGTCTTGTGTGTCTCCAGAAGTTTCAGCTTAAAATATCAATCATATTTTATTGGAAACATGTGCTGTTAGGGCATTACAGCTGTTTTAGTTGACTGTGCCTTTAATGTAAATGAGCTGATTCTCCCTGCCCACCGTTCCCACATGCGTGTCGAAGCCACAGAGACCACGTAGCCTTTATGTAGATAAACAGCACAGTGACAGACAAAAATAAAATATGTATTTATTGTGGAGTTAATTCAAGCCTTTCTGCAACGATGAGTCACACACAAAATCGTTACAAAGTTTGCGGGAGGTCATGTGCACGCACACACACAGACACACGCACACAGCGTGCGTTTAGCTTTAAACTGTTTTTGCACAGCAAATGTGACAGGATACACATTAATATCAACTGCTGTATGGATATCTGTTATGGTAATGTACAAAATAAACCTGATTTAACATCCACAAACTAAGATTGGAGCTTCTTCTTTTATAATTGTACTGACATGTGGCTGTGGTGATGAATTACAGCAATTTTACTGTCTTTGTTACAAACATGCACCGTTCTAAAACATTTTTAACTTAATCTTGAGGTGCTGCTGATTACAGAGAGCTGAACAGATGTTTTAGTCCTGGTTGCTTTGCGCACATCCTTTCTTGTTTATATGATTATACGTGTTACTACGGAGACATGTTAATACGCATCTGTCAATCAATTTGGTGGGCGGGGAAACCGCACTCCTACGTCACGTTATGGTGGACCTTGAATCCTATTTTAACGTCAGGAAAAAAAAAAAAAAAAAACTTAGTGTTTCTATCACTCCAGTAAGACTAGGGACACACTATACCTACACACAGTTGTCCAAACAGCTTACAAAAGATGATTTTCATCATAGGTACCCTTTAAGTACAGCCAATTAAGAACCAAATGTAAAAAAAACATGGTCAACATTGAATAAATATATATTTTAATAATATTAACTTTATATTTCAATCTTAAATAATTTAATCCTGCGATGCACCTATTGCAGATACACATATTGCAGTATCGATGCTCAAATGATATATTGTTTAGCCCTAATACACACACAGTAAAGAAAAATAAATAAATTAAATAATAATAAATAAATAAAAAGGGAGGAGATACAGTATAAACCAACGGGGAAAAGTTATTTTGTCAAACCAAATCATGTGGTTTTTACATAATTCAAAAATGGACTCCAATTCTTTTTAAATAATTTAGCCTTTCCTCTCAAAGAATTGAGGTGATTGAAAAAAGAACAAAATGATTTAAGTTAATTGCTGTTTTCAATATTATGCATTTTCTTTGGGTTTATGTTAGGATATGTCAATGTACAAATGGTGAATTAACTACACAATATGTCGAAGACGCCAAAAGGATGAAAATTGTGTCATGTAGAGCTCATGTATGTCTCAGGTAAAAAGAAGAGATAAGTAAAAGAAGAAAGAAGTTGAAGTAATAAACGAATGTTATAAATGAGTTTTTACTGTAACAATTTCATTATAAAATGTAATGTAAAAATGTACCGTAATAGTTCATATAAAGCACCGGTTTCTAGTTGTTTTTAAATATTAATAAATAGATAAGGAAATTGCCTATGGCAACTAAATTTATCTTTTTTTTTTTTACCACTAGCCTCAATCAAGTTTGGTTTTTGGCCCTTCATAAGAAAAACTTTGGGCATCTCTGATTTACTTCAATGTCTTTCTACACGGTATGGCGTTAACATGTGTAATGCTGAATGAAGACCAACAGAAACTCTGAATGAACGTATTACGCACGGTTTCACATTCACTGGACATTTTCAGTTTCAAGCGTCTCCTCGTAACTCCCACGAGCACATTGCATTCATCACCGTTTCGTTATTCAGACATGAAGAAACTTGTGAAAACTCCAGAAAGGAGGGAGCGTCTGTGAATCTCTTTAGCTTGCTAACCGACGTGCTAATCGCGCTGAATCAGCAGCACTTACAAATAACATCGCAATAAGAAGAAATGTGGCTGAAAATATTTACATTTATTTCTTTAAAACGACCAAAACATTGTATAAGAAGCGATAGAAATATTCAAGCACAAAGTTTGAGGCTAACTCAGAACTTTTCTTGCTAACTGTGGCTAATATAACATTTATACTTTAAAGCTGATAGACAAACATTAAAATGTACGAATATCTAGACTTACCAGAGTTGCAGACCTCTAAACTACTTGAAATCAGTTCGTCATGTTGCAGGATAACTCATTTTCATGTGCTAAAGAGGAATAAGAGCGGTGTAAACAGACGGGAATCGCTGCTGACCATCACAAGTGGGCGGACACACAACGCTTCACAACGGCAAACACATTTATATATATATATATATATATATATATATATATATATATATATATATATATATATATATATATATATATATATATATATATATATATATATATATATATATATTAAAGTATACATTTTATTAACTATACATTTATTTTTATATTGAACTTGTACACTTTTGATTTGTGGGTTGAACTCTGAATTATTTAGTTTATCCTGACAGGTGCATAGTTTTAAATAGTTTTAGTAATAAACTGTTTAATGTGCATCGCTAAGATTATAAGAGAATATAATTGTAATTTTTACGTTAAAAGCATCGATGATATCAAATCATTAACAAAGGGGTGACATAACCTGCAAAAACAATAAACAAATCCCTGCATAAATAAAATAATAATAAAAAAACAAATAAATAAATAAATGAGTAAATAAATCCATAAATCCCTGCAAAAATAAAACAATAAATAAATAAATACATAAAGACCCAAATAAATAAAAAATGACTAAACAAATCCATAAATCCCTGCATAAATAAAACAATAAAACAATAAATAAATAAATAAATCTATAAATCCCTGCGTAAATAAAACAATAAATAAATAAATACGCAAATAAATGAGTAAACAAATCCATAAATCCCTGCATAAATAAAACAATAAAACAATAAATAAGTAAATAAATAAATAAATAAATCTATAAATCCCTGCGTAAATAAAACAATAAATAAATAAATACGCAAATAAATGAGTAAACAAATCCATAAATCCCTGCATAAATAAAACAATAAATAAATAAATATGCAAATAAATAAATAAATGAGTAAATAAATCCATAAATCCCTGCATAAATAAAACAATAAATAAATGAATACAAATAAATAAACATAAAGATCCTCAACTGAGAAAAAGCGGGATTAAAAAATTAATAAACATTTGAAGGGGGGGAGGGGGGAATCAACTTTCAATTTAGCATTTTCTTATTCCTTTAACATTCTGTAATTTATTTAAATATTTATCTGCCTGCACCATTAATTATTTATTTATGCAGGTATTTGTGGATTTTATATATACAATTATTTATTTATTTATTTGCATGTTTATTTATTTATTGTTTTGTTAATGCAGGAATTTATGGAGTTGTTTTACTCATTTATTTATATATTTGTGTATTTATGGATTTATTTATTATTTTTCAGGTTTCGTCTTCCTCGATTAATTACGATTAACAATTCAATTTAATTGCATTGCATTTTGAAATATTTAGGAAAATTGTGACAGTGGGAGTTTATTTTATTTCTTGCAGTTACTCTCCAGTTTGGCAGGTGGCGCTGAACGCAGCTTATATGTGATCGCTTCAACCACAGAAGAAGAAAATCGACAAAACGCGGGTTAAAACTTCACAACAATAATCTTCATAGCGATTTTGATTTGTGTAACGTAATGGCATCCAAAAAGCCCTTAAATATACGTAAAGTTGAGAAAGCGGCGTCTAGTGACTCAAAAAAGTAAGCTTTCATACTTTAATGTATAACATTAGTCCGTTATGTGTACTGTTTAATGTATGTAAAATATCTTGTTCATTTATTTGTGTTATCTTATATTGTGGATTATTATTAAGTGTGAAACACTTATACCAGTGTTGGTATTGAAAAATTAAATACTTAAAAATTAATCGAAATATTTCAAAGCTAAAAAAATGAAAGTAATATATGTTATGTGGTAAAATTGTACAGCTTATGTATATTATTACTATAGTATTTCTGTATTATTTATAATGACTACAAGAAATTACATATAGTTTTTTTTGTTGTTGTCCCTTATTGAAATTATTCATGATTTTACTGTAAATAAATCAAACATGCATGGTCAACCATTTAAGTCAACCATGGTAAACACATTGTACACTAACCATCGTTTAACCATGGTTTTTGTAGTAAAACAAATATGGTTATTCAAATGATAATCAATGTGCCATAAAACATGGTTAGTACACTTGTACTATAATAAACCATGGATAAATGACCTCAGCCTCTATTTTTCAGCTTATTCACTGAACATGAAGCCAGCAACGGAAATAACAGCGGTGCAAGGAGGAAAACCAAAAGTAAGAGCTTGAACTTGAACATTTATTCAATCATAACTCTTCAGTGTTATATCAACATATCTGATTATTTAAACTTGTTTCTTTTTGTTTTGCATCAGCTACAGTTGTAAAATCCAGGTACATGCAAACTGAAACAAAGGCTCCTGTCAAGGTAAATGTCAAGACTATAAAATAATTTTGTGTTTATTATTTCTCCTCAGTAATGATGTCTCTTGATATCTGTGTTGCTGGATTTCTTTTTTAGGGTTTTCATAATGATGCTTAATATAATATCATATGTGCTGCAGAGTGTTTTACAGCAGCAGTCAACACTGAAGCCACCCAAACCTTCTTCTCCCAGAGTAAACAACACACGAAAGCCAAAAGACAGCGTACCATCCAGACGTACAATGGGCATTGACTCTACCTGTGAGTGTTTGGTGTACTTTTTAGATTTTGGACATTATATATTACATTTCTGCATCTGTAGGATGTGTAACAATATGTTTTTTCTATCTCGTTTTCTCTCAGTGGTTTCCAGTCTCCTGGAGTCCTCCAATTTGGGAGGAAGTGTCTTTCAGTCCACTGTTTTGGATGGCCACTGCATACGTCCAGATTTTGATGTGTCTGTCATTAAAGGTGTGGTACTTGTCTAGTCTGTATTATGATATAAAATTAATATTTAATATATGCCCAATGGCTACTTTTTATTAGTTACACCTTTTCAACCGCGTGTTAATGCCAATAATTAATCAGACAATTACATAAGGCAAGGCAAGTTTATTTATATAGCACATTTCATACACAGTGGCAATTCAAAGTGCTTTACATAAACAGGAATAAAAGAGAAAGTATGAATAAAATAAAAACCAATAATATGAAAACAGCGTAGGGACAGTTTTACCATGTTCCAAAACATCGGTGTATCATATTTTTTCATTTTACTCTGGGGCTTCCCCGTTCTGGTGATCATCTCCCTCCTCTGGACATTTTCGGTATCTATTAATCTATTAGACGTCTCCAACAGATTAGATTTTTCACCTAAAATCGAAAAAAGTTAAGCTTTACAGCTCTAATTTTGTGCCCCCAATTTCAACTTTCTTCTGAAAGTAAATCGCACGGCCCCTGATTTCTACCCCCTCTGGGGAGTAGATTGATTTAGTCTTGATCTCAGCCAGATGCCAGGGACTTTAACCCCCCGCAACAGATTATCTGTGACAAGTCATCATCTCTGATCTCACTTATTGTAATTATGCTGTTATCCCACAGAGACAGATCTACCAGTATGGTGATGGCCCAAGTTATGGGTAACTTGGGGTAAGATGTACCCAAATAAGTGGCCGGTGGCCTTAAGAGTGACATGTTTTCACCATCAGAACAGCTTGCATAATAAGTCAGTGTTTTGCAGATAAAGTTCCACCACCGAGCACAGCGGATCCCAAGAATGAAGATCGGGACATTGGGATGGAGACTTTTTTGTTGGCTTTCATCACTGCTAATGTATGATTTTTATTTATTTTTTTTAACTCTTTATTTTTGTTTTCATTGAAAAAACCTTGTGCATGCACACAGTACTGCCTAAATCCTTACAAAAAAGAAATGGATCATATATTAAAGTTCTCTTGGAAGTACTCTACCTCACACCCCGCCAGTCTAAAATTGATCAAAATATAGGATATAAAATATAGGAATGACATTTACAATCATAATTTTGTACTGGCTGTGACTAAAATAAAAAATTGAAGCAAGGTGCACATGGACAATGAAACCAAGAGAGACATAAAATAATTATAAGATATTTATAAAATAATGAAGTAAAATAAATTAATTAATTAACATACAAAAATCTATCAGTTCAGTCTATCTGCAAAAATAATACGAATGGTTCACAAATCTTGTTAAAATTGGACAATTTGTCACTTAGTGTGAATCTCCGTTCTTTTAAGCGTAACATATTTCCAAGTTCTCTAGGTCACATTTCAAAGGTGGGGACAGCATCAGATTTCCACATTTGTAAAATGACTTTTTTTTTGCAGTACACATACAAAATAGAGTTGCTTGTGTTTCTAATGCAAGAACTGTCCTCTGCTCTTAAAAGTCCAATACTAGGATCATGTTCCAGATTTGGTGAATACATAATGTAGGATGTTAAGTTACTCCGCATAGTTATTGAAAATGCGAAGAGTTTTGTTGTTAAAATTATTTAATTATTTATTTAAGGTTTTATAACATGGGATATTGGCGGCGCAGTAGGTAGTGCTGTCGCCTCACAGCAAGAAGGTCGCTGGTTCAAGCCTCGGCTGGGTCAGTTGGCGTTTCTATGTGGAGTTTGCATGTTTTCCCTGCGTTCGCGTGGGATTCCTCCGGGTGCTCCGGTTTCCCCCACAGTCCAAAGACATGCAGTACAGGTGAATTGGGAAGGCTAAATTGTCCGTAGTGTATGTATGTGTGTGAATGAGTGTGTATGGGTGTCCCCCAGAGATGGGTTGCGGCTGGAAGGGCATCCGCTGCGTTAAACAAATGATGGATAAGTTGGCGGGTCATTCCGCTGTGGCGACCCCAGATTAATAAAGGCTCTAAGCCAAAAAGAAAATGAATGAATTAATGATTGAATGAATATGGGATATTTTACATTGACCTACTGTCATTGTCTCCTAAAATAAGTGCACTTGTGTACACAAAATGTTCTTGTTTGAAACTTTGCAGACACAATTAGTAGAAAATACGTTTGAAGGGCTCCCTCAATTTTTTAGTGAGCTATTGTTTTATTAATGTACTCACAAATGGATCTGAAAGTAAAAATTCTAGTTAACAATAAATTATGAACCCTATAAAGATGTTAGTCAGTTGTATGCTTTTTTGATCCCATCTGGTAAAATTAATTAAACGTTATTTTTAAACCACATTATATACAGTATAATGCTGTGCAGAAATGTCCACCAATAAAAAAGTCACAGTTGGTAAAAAGCTCCTCATAATTTTGCTGTCAAATTCTCACCTCAAGTTATGTTATCAGGTTTCCCAACATTTTAACAATACTCTAAAGTTTTCTGAAATAATTGTTCATCTTATTTAATTAGATTGTGTCAATTGCATTGCCTTGTGGCGTTGTAGTTCTTTCTCCTCAACTAACCCTTGTGTACTGTTCAAATTGACTACACCTTCGTTATGTTCGTGGCTGTTTTTGTCCCATTTACTTCCATTATAACCACATTTTTCATTGCAAAGCCATGACACCATATAATCATGCGTTCTTGATTGTTGGTGTTTTTCCCTGTTAAAAAGAGGTCAAACTTTTCATTTTTACTGTTGATCATCATTTGGCAGCATTAAACCTTCAGATAGGCCTGTGCACATCCGTTTCTGACTTTTATATGCAGATCTATGGAGTAAATCAGCAAATTATAGTGTGCTTGCATAAATACACTTACTATTGTCTGAGAGCTGAGCTGCTTATTTTGCACAAAGATCTCTCTCTCTCTCACACTCACACACACACTACATATAACCATATAATATTTATTCAAAAACTATGCTTTTTTTGCATGTGCAACTAATCATCAACAATAAAAGTTTGTAAATTTACTTCTTCCCAAGAAGAAAACCATTACTAATCAAGAACGCATAACGTTCCCAAGAACATAACGAAAGGTTAATAAATTTACCAAGAGTGTATTGTTGAATTATTGAAAAAAAAGTCAAAGAATTTTCCCAAAATGTGTGCTAAAATAAGATTTGTCACTAAAAATTATTCAGTTTGCTGAAACACAGAGAAAGTTTGCCAAATTAAGATTCAAAATCACCCCAGAGTGGATGAAAACATCCTCAACAGCACATAAGATTTAAGATGTTAAGAACTTTAGGAAAGTTTGTTTGTGTTTTGTCTTCCTGTCCTAGTACTATGTTTTGTGCTGAAAATTCATATTTAAAGCTGTCAGTTGTTCATGTTTTTTGTTCCCTGTCTAGATGGACCATAGTAACCGGAAACTGAGAGAGGAGGCAGAGAGGAATATTCTGACCGTGATGCAGAAAGAGCAGCAGCGACGCACAGAAGTAAACCCCAAGAAGCGTCAGTATCTGCTGCTGCAAAAGCAGAAAGAGCTCAACAGTTTACTGGACTTACAGGTCATTTTCACATATTTAACACGTTCTTAAAGGAATAGTTCACCCAAGAATATAATTGTATCCTGGCTCTTCTATAATGTTGTTGGTGGTACAGGGTGTCAGCGGGGTCTTAAAAAGTATTAAAAGTTGATAAATCAATTTAGAGAAATTTAAGGCCCTTAAAAAGTATTAAAAAGTCTTAAATGCTTTTTCACAAGGTATTACATTTTGTATTAGTATGCTAAGGCAACACAGTTATTCCTGTTGTTGTAGGCGCCACCTGCTGGATTAGCATTTTTATTCATTCATTCATTCATTCATTCATTTTCTACCACTTTTCTGGGGCCGGGTCGCGGGGGCAGCAGTCTTAGGAGGGAACCCCAGACTTTCCTCTCCCCGGACTCTTCCTCCAGCACTCCCGGGGGGATCCCGAGGCGTTCCCAGGCCAACCAAGAGACATAGTCCCTCCAGCGTGTCAATCCTCCCGGGTGTCAGAGCTCCTCACCCTATCCATTAGGGTGCACCCTGCGAAGGAAACTCATTTCGGCCACTTGTATCCAAGATCTTGTTCTTTCGGTCATGACCATAAGTGAGAGTAGGAACGTAAATTGACCGGTAAATCGAGAGCTTTGCCTTTCGGCTCAGCTCCTTTTTTGCCACATCGGCCCGGAACATCAACCGCATTACTGTTGCCGCTGCACCAATCCGCCTGTCAATCTCACGTTCCATCCTTCCCTCACTCGTAAACAAAACCCCGAGAAACTTGAACTCGTCCACCTGGGGTAAGGACTTTCCTCCAACCTGGAGATGGCAAACCACCTTTTTCCGGTGGAGCACCATGGCCTCGTGCTTAGAGGAGATTCTCATCCCAGCCCTGTCACACTTGGTATATGAATGTTTGTTTTAGTTTAGCATTAGTTTCTTACAATCAGTATTTAGTAAATGTATTAAGTTAAATTGTCGCCAATGTTACCACTGAATCCTAAAGTGGCAATGACGTCTTAATTTATGCAAAGAGTTTTAAAAAATATCAAATTTCACTCTCCGATTCCTGTATATACCCTGTGGTTAGTGACACTCCCAAAAGCACTTGCATTCATTGTAAAACTAATTCATACATGCCAGGGGGTTAAAGCATGTCTTATGAAATGGATCAATATACATTCTCTACAACTTCTTGCTTGACCTGTTACCTCATGTAAGACACATTCATAGAGTAATCTCCGGTGAGAGTAGACTAACAAGAATAACTGAATGAGGGTAACTAATTGTTACCAAAAAAATGTGTGCGTATTTTTGTTACAAAATTACCTAAAGGTGCCAACTGATCTGTTTGTTCATTCTCAGAAACGAAAACTGGTGCGTATGCTACATTTAGTTTTGAACATTTTCAAGTAATTTGAACAAAGCCATGATAATATTGATATCTGTGATCATTTTGGTCACTACAATCGTGATATGAAGCTTCCATGCCATTATCTCTAATTTACATCATCATGCGTCATATATCGAGTCTGAGGTCAGCCAAGAAGTTTTCGAGAACTTACACTTACCCCCTTGTGGCGAATTGGTCAGTTTTATGACAGATTTATGTACTTTTGAAAGCTTCGGAAAAGGGCCTCTACCCAACACCATTATACAGCATGGAAGAACCAGAATAAAATGTAAAACTACTCAGACTGTTCATCTGACAGACGAAAGTCATATACACTAAGAATGTTGAGGTTGAGTTAATTATTGGGTAATAGTCATTTTTGGGTGTACTATTTCTTTAATATCTTCATGTTAACCCATCTCATCTCGAATCCTCCTCTATTTATGCAGATTGAGGCTTTAACTCCTGTTGCTGCTGAGGCAAACACATTTGCAGAGGAGTACAAGTCATTCGCCACAGCCATCGATGCCACCAGACACAAGCTTCCTGTGAAAGATGTGCACATTGGAGAGGATGCAGGGCAGTTTTTAGGTGAGGCTCTCTTTAAAAAAAAACTCTAATGTAGATACCTCTTCATGGTGTAAATCAGTGCAGTACTGATGTTATCATTTTATGTTATGGTTATATTAAATATTTGACAAATGTTTAATATCAGAAGTTTAAAAGGTGCTGTAAGTTTTTGACTCTTCTAAAGCCTAAAAACGCCATATGTTTGCAGATATTTAAGAAACATACTAAGTGAACGTTATTGTTTATCTGAAAAACAATGCTAAAGTCAGATATTCTGCTTTGAAAATGTCCATTACGTGCTGCTCTGTCTGTTTTTGTTTTTGTTCTTTATTGCCCGTTTCCACTGAGTGGTACGGTATGGTTCGGTTTGGTACGCTTTTATGGCCGTTTCCACTGTCAAAAGCGTACCGTACCGTACCGCTTTTTCGGCACCCTTTCGAAAGGGTACCAACCACGAGAAAGGGTACCAAAAGACGGAGCTAGACGCGCAGCTGAATGCTATTGGTTTACAGAGATACGTCATTCGCTTACGCAACAAGCCAGAATGAAAACAAAAAACCTGCCATGTTTGAAATACACAGCGAGAGATTATAGCGGAATTATAAATGCATATAATAACGAGCCATGGTTGATCTGGGCTCAAACAAACCTTGTCGTCGTCTTGTTAAACAGCCACAAAGTCATGGAGTAGAGCAGAATCTACCCTGTGCCTCATAGTCTTTTGGACTAATATGAACTGGGAATGGCGGAATTACTCTCTAACAGAGGCTACATGTGCTGCTGAAGATTACATACACAGATGAGAGGTTTTCACTGACTGTAGGCTATATTTTGTGTTGTTTTAAACCTAAATACGGATGAAATGTCTGCTATATGTAGTTCTTCTGTAGTTGGTAACATGTCGGAGACTGTAAGGGGCTGTATGTGTTTATATATGTTCATTTATTTATTTATTTAATATAATTACAGACGTTACAGTAGGCTGTTTCGCACTGTCATTGATCTGCAGTTATAATCAACTCATATTCATAGAAAAGTTAGTAATAAACATTTCTACACAAGTATTTATGTGTGTAAAGCATCTGTTTTGTGAGAAGTGCTTCTCATATGATATGTGAGCGACCAGTACAGCTTTATTGTAGACATTTTCTCGAGCGAGAATGACGTCAACTGAAACTTTCTGTCATACACCACGCCCACCAAAAGGGTACCCTTGTTAGTGGAAACGCAAGCCTGATAAAGGTGGCCCGTACCAAACCGAACTGTACTGTACCGTACCGTACCAGTCAGTGGAAACGAGCCATTAACCCGGCTACTACCACTTTTGCAATTATATTTCAACACCCTGGGTTACCTTCATGGAAAACAGTGTATTTCATTTATTTAGTCTGGAAGGCTCTTAAAGTGTGCGTCTGTGACCGAAATGCGACCTCCGGTGGACAGTAGTAGACTCTAAATTGAGATGCAGATTCAGAGTTCCACATGAGTTTATTAATTAGAAAATAATATAAATATTACAAAGGTAAACATTAGGTGAGCAGGTTACATTGTAACCCCTATGTCCTAACAACACGCTTTGTGATGAGATTTGTTCATTTGGTTTGCACTGAGTCACAGTTCTAAAGTAGAATTTAAAGTGGTTTCTTTTATTTTCAAGATCAATAAATGTCATGTAAAATGGCATTCAAACTCACATTATTAGCATTTAACACAGAATAAAGCACACAAGGCGTACCTGAGGTGATCATTGTCAGTTTTCTGTTGTTCAGCTGCAAGAAATAGAAGCCATTTCTAATATATCAATTTGAGGTGTTGGTTAAAACAAAAACTCATATTAGTATGGAAAATATTCTTTCTACTGCGTGCTGTTGCTTTTAGTAAGAAAACGGTTCAAATCAGCCATTAGGCTCAACACACTTATGTCAATCTGGCAACCTGCACTTGGGTGGACTCCTTAAAAAAAACTTGCATGGACTCGTCAGAGTAGGAGCCAAGTGAAAATGTGTTTTGATCCTGGAATGCAATACCTAGTTCAACCACTGGGTGTCAAACTTGCAAACGGCACCTTTAAATGTTTAAAGTCAATATTAATAGCCCCCTTAACCTTTTTTTGATTGTCTGCATAACAAACCACTGTTGTCCAATGACTGACCAAAATAACCTAACTTGCCTAGTTAACCTAATCAGCCTAGTTCAGCCTTATAAATGGCACTTTATTCTGAATACTAGTATCTTGCTAAATAATTAAATATTATGTATCGTCATCATGGCAAAGACAAAATGAGAAATTAATTATAGAAACTATTATGTTTAATAAAGTTTTACTTTTCTCTCCATTAAACCTCACTTGTGAAATATTTGTAAAAGAATTATATTTTGTTAAGATGTTAATTTTGCCTCAACTTTATTTTGCTCAAAGATTGCTTTCAATCATTAAAAGAAAAGTATAATAGAGCTGAATTCTTCCATACACTAGAAGGTGTCCTGTTTAGCTATTATTTTCTGAGCTAAAAATAACTGTAATCCATTTTTTCCTCATGATTTACCAAAGACACTCACTAAAATATCCTTTGGGTATTCGTGCATCCCTGATCTACTAATTAATTGTTATTTAAAGCCTTTATTCTTTACCACTAACTTTTAAACTAGGAGATTTAGTATATTTTAGCAAGAAATTTGTAATTACTTATGTAATTACTATTAGTTGCAAAACTTTTGAAACATTAGATACTTGAAATAAATGTGTTATACATTTTGTTTTAATGCAGGCACAAAGTTGGATATTTGACCAATATAAATGGTGTATGTATGCACACAGACTTTTAATTTCAGCCAACCAGCCTCAGCGCTTCCGGTAAACTGTCTTTCCATTATAAAACTGCCATGTTTAATGTCTGATTTCTTTTAAAACCAGAGATTTTCACTTCCTGATTGATATACGATATAAAGCATGTCTCAGACTGGACAAGAAGCACTGCATTAAATTACATTTCCCCCTGCCATAGCTTTAAAATATGACAGTTTATTTTACCGCAGTATTTTCAATGGAGTTTCTGTGTCTGCTGATCCTGACAGTGCTTGCGTTTCCACGGTCTTTCATCTCGTTTTATGCTTAAACAACTAAATGAATGCTTAAGTCTGTTTAACTGAATGTATTGTAATTACATTACAACATCGATGCTGTAAAAAGGAACATTATGAAATTGAATATAGTCACATTAAGCTTTCACTGGAAGTTTATCATTGACTGAAAAACACTAGCTGTGCATATACCCCATGTAATATTACAGAAGCCACTAGTTGAGCTCAAGATCACTAATTAACCTTCACTCAGTTTTCAATTGGTGATTATTGAACTTTTAATCATTTGCAATTACTGATAATGATTTGTCTTAACACAGATGAAGCAGTCAAATGTCTGAATGAAAGTGAAAATGTCTTAAGGCAGTATACTAAAGACATTCCCACTGATTGTGAGGCTTCAACAGCGTGTCTCAGAGATATTAAAAACACAGCAATTGACATCAGCCAGCAGTTGACCAGGTAAAAGCACCTCACTTTTCATATATTCACTGTGCGAGTCTATTTTGAATTGTAACCCATCATGTGGTCATTTTCAGGACATTTTCAGATCTTCTGGAGGTTTCTTCATTAGTAAGTCGGGAGACGGTTTTAGTTCAGCAGTCACTGGAGGAAGAGCAGATTGGAGAGAGCACAGCACACACACTCTTCTGTCCCGCCACCTCATGAAATACTGTATGAATATTGAATGTGTTGTCCAACTAATAATTAAAATATATCATTGTTTTGTAAATAATAATGAATGGATTGCAGAGTGATTCGAGGAATTTCTGTTGTGTTTTTTGAAAGTGTTGAAAATTGTTTATTGTTGTCTGTGTACTGTGCATCCGGAAAGTATTCATAGCGCTTCACTTTTTCCACATTTTTTATGTTACAGCCTTATTCCAAAATGGATTAAATTCATTTATTTCCTCAAAATTCTACACACAATACCCCATAATGACAATGTTAAAAAAGATTTTCTAAAATAAAAAACCTGAAAAATCACATGTACATAAGTATTCACAGACTTTGCTCAGCAATTACAGCCTCAAGTTTTTTTGAATATGATGCCACAAGCTTGGCACACCTGTCTTTGGGAATTTTTTTGCCCCTTCTTCTCTGCAGTACCTCTCAAGCTCTATCAGGTTGGATGGGAATTGATGGTGTACAGCCATTTCAGATCTCTGTAGAGATGTTCAATAGGATTTAGACTGGGCTCTGGCTGGGCCACTCAAGGACATTCACAGAATTGTTGTGAAGCCACTCCATTGACATTTTGGTGGTGTGCTTTGGGTCATTGTCCTGCTGCAAGATGAACCATCGCCCCAGTCTGAGGTCAAGAGCACTCTGAAGCAGGTTTTCATTCAGGATGTCTCTGCACATTGCTGCATTCATCTTTTCCTCTATCCTGACTAGTCTTCCAGTACCTGCTGCTGAAAAACATCCCCACAGCATGATGCTGCCACCACCATGCTTCACTGTAGGGATGGTTTTAGCCTGGTGATGAGTGATGCCTGGTTTTCTCCAAACGTAACGCCTAGCATTCACTCCAAAGAGTTCAATTTTAGTCTCATCAGACCAGAGAATTTAATTTCTTATGGTCAGAGTTCTTCAAATGACTTTTGTCAAATTCCAGGCCGGGAGTGGCTTCCGTCTGGCCACTCTACCATACAGGCCTGATTGGTGGATTGCTGTACAGATGGTTGTCCTTCTGTAAGGTTCTCTCTCAACAGAAGAAAGCTGGAGCTCAAACAGAGTGACCATTGGGTTATTGATCACCTCCCTGACTAAGGCCCTTCTCCCCCGATCACTCAGCTTAGATGGCCTGCCAGCTCTAGGAGGAGTCCTGGTGGTTCCAAACATCTTCCACTTACGGATGATGGAGGCCACTGTGCACATTGGTACTTTCAGAACAGCAGAAATATTTCTGTAACCTTCCCCAGCCTTGTGCCTCCAGACAATCCTTTCTTGAAGGTCTACAGACAATTCCTTTGTCTTCATGCTTGGTTTGTGCTTTGACATGCACTGTCAACCCTGGGACCTTATATAGACAGGTGCATGTCTTTTCAAATCATGTCCAATCAACTGAATTTACCTCAGGTGAACTCCAATCAAGCTGCTGAAACATCTCAAGAATGATCAGTGGAAACAGAATGTACCTGAGCTCAATTTAGAGCTTCATGGCAAAGGCTGTGAATACTTAAGTACATGTGATCTTACAGGTGTTTTATTTGTAAGAAATTTGCAACAATTTAAAAAAATCTTTTTTCACATTGTCATTATGGGGTGTTGTGTGTAGAATTTTGAGGAAATGAATTTAATCCATTTTGGAATAAAGCTGTAACATAAAAAATGTGGGAAAAAGTGAAGCGCGGTCAACACTGTATGCTCTGGGCATCTTGTTTTAAGGGTCTACATCTTTTTTAATTAAGTTGATTAAACCAACCTCGGTCGGTCGGTCGGTTGGTTGGTTGAGAGTGATATATCTGATACCATTGGCAGGTTTATTAACCTTAACTTGTCGATAAATGACCAAGGAAATGAATTGTGTAAAATGCTCTGGATGCTTTCAATGGTTAAAAGGATGGTTTACCCCTTAAATTAAGTTTGATTAATTGTTACCAATTTACATATTGCCAGGCCATTTTAAACTTGTTTTTTAAATAGTAAGCATTAATTATATTTTTTGCAGAGTTTTAGCTGTGGTTATATGTCTGACTCAAAGAGCTGGTTGACTTTTTTATGATACACCAAAGAGAATGGTTTTAGTTAAGACATTTATGTCCTTTAATTATTTTTAGAGTGTTAATATTTCATGAAGAAGAAAAAGACAACTAACAGCTTAATTGGCAGTAAGTTAACAGCATTACACAAGCACAAGTTACATTTTAAATAAATTATCACTAAGTTGGTCGCAGATACCTTTGTTTTTCTTATATAAATTTGACCCTATTTTAAAAATATATTCTGGATATTACATGTATCGTTTTATTTTGAATCGTCAAGATGGTTTTCTAACCAAGAAAAATAATTCCATTAATTGGATCTGCAGCTTTTGAGCAGCAACATTGCAGTTTACATCACTTTGAGATGTAGCCATCTTTTTTGTCTATTAATAAAATTTAGAAATGAACTTTTTTTTTATTGCTGAATTCGAGAACATACATAGTATATAAAACAAATTAAAACTTAAATCAACAGGTTACATTGACAAAAATTACAGCACAGTATGGAACAATGGAAAAAAACATAATAAATAAGGAAATAAAGAGAGAGAAGAAAGAAAGAAAAACATTAAAGGTTTTTACAATACAAGGGTTAATGTTACAAAAATATAGATACATTACGTATTACTAAACGGATATGACGTACAATATAATGAAAACCGGTGCCCAACTGGAGCTCTCTTCACGGCAAGTGACGTCAGCAGACCCGCCCACCAATGATCAAACAACCATGAGCAGCGCGTGAGTCTTCTAAAAGCTTCTTTTATTTTGACTAATGCATGACTATATTCAGTGAACACATTTAAATGGCAGTCAGCACGCTTCTGTCTGATCCAAGGTTACAAAGGGTTTTCGCTTACAGAAACAGCCTTTGTTCAATGTGGTAGAGCGTATGTCGTAACAGTATAAAGCAGTACAGGTCAATGCATGCGAAATACAGATGATTATGCATATACAGTTATGCGTTTTAGCAATAAAAAATTGTAAACGAGAATTTTTGTCAGTAAAGAAAAAAAAAATCTGAAATCAGACCTCTGCAATACTTTAAACTTAACAGGAAGGTAACTTAATTCAGCACACACCTATGTACATTTGGTGCATATGTAGTTTTTATACAACCAAATAGTTTTAGATTGCTCTAAATTACATTTTGCTGAAACACAAATATAAATGGTTCCAGAAACGGTTAATTTTCATGTACTCTCTATTTTTATTGCATAAATGTGTCTGTCCAATAAATATACAGAAATTCATTCATTCATTTTCTTTTCGGCTTAGTCTCTTTATTTATCAGGGGTCGCCACAGTGGAATGAATCGCCAACTTATACAGCATATGTTTTACGCTGTGGATGCCCTTCCAGCCGCAACCCAACACAAGGGAACACCCATACACTCTTGCATTCACACTCATACACTACAGCCATTTTAGCTTATTTAATCCTCCTATAGAGCATGTCTTTGGACTGTGGGGAAAACCGGAGCACCCGGACGAAACCCACACCAACACTGAGAACATGCGAACTCCACACAGAAATGCCAACTGGCCCAGCTGGGGCTCGAACCAGGGACTTTCTTGCTGTGAGGCAACAACACTACCCACTGCGCCACCCAAATGTACAGACATAAATAAAACAGTGGCTAAATCAATGTTTTTAATTATTTGTACAAAAATACATTCAAAATATGGGTGAAATAATGTTCTGAACTTTAGAATTGTCATTCAAATTGTGACAGATTTCACCATTACATAATCAAATAAACAGTATAACAATAAAGAAAATAGCAATATATACAGTTGAAGTCAGAATTATTAACCCCCCTGTTTATTTTTTCCCCCCAATTTATGTTTTAATGGACAGATTTTTTCAACACATTTCTAAACATAGTTTTAATAGCTAATTTGTTTTAACTGATTTATTTTTATCTTGGCCATGATGACAGTAAATAATATTTGACTAGATATTTTTTAAGACACTTCTATACAGCTTAATGTGACATTTAAAGGCTTAACTAGGTAAATTAGGCTAACTAGGCAGGTTAGGGCAATTAGGCAAGTTTTTGTATAACGATGGTTTGTTCTGTAGACTATTGGGGAAAAAAGGCAAAATAAACAGGCTAATAATTTTGACCTTAAAATGGCTTTAAAAAAACTGCTTTTATTCTAGCCGAAATAAAACAAATAAGACTTTCTCCAGAAGAAAAAATATTGTCAGACATACTGTGAAAATTTCCTTGCTCTGTTAAACATCATTTGGGAAATTTTTAAGTTGCTTTTTATTTTTTTAAGTTGATTTTTAAGTTACATTGCAACTATATTCCAACTAATTCTCATTTATTTATTTATTTATTTATAAACTTAATATTTAGTTTTATTATAGCTAAGAATGAAGGACAAAATAAAATTTTCTA
This sequence comes from Danio aesculapii, assembly GCF_903798145.1. NCBI lineage: Eukaryota > Metazoa > Chordata > Actinopteri > Cypriniformes > Danionidae > Danio > Danio aesculapii. The sequence goes on from NC_079457.1 coordinate 29,011,229, forward strand.
GAAACCAAGAAGATTTTTTTCAGCAGTTTTTGATGTCAGCTTCCACATCATGTTTTTTAAAATTTAACAAATATTTTTAAGGTGGTTTATTCCACTGTGGAATTCCTGATTAATAAAGGAACTAAGCCGAAAAGAGGAATTGAATTGAATTATGAACATGGTTCAATTCATAATTCAGAATTGAACCATATGAATAAAAAGCATTTTTTTTCTATAAAATCACAATATCACAATTTAAATTGGACTTCTGATCCAAGATGGCGCCGTGAATGGCTGCCTTGGTGTGGAGCTCTCCACCACAGCACCTTATAACAATATACAATGCAATACTTTCTCTACGCATTTGTACACAGCACCTTAAAACTTGTATATTTATAACATATTTGTACAGTTCAACATCCAGAGCTTTTTGTCTAATTGCATCTCTGTTTAATGTTTGTCGTCTTTTGTCATATTTATTTTGTGTTGTCACTTTTTGTACACTGGAAGCTTCTGTCGCCAAAACAAATTCCTTGTGTGTGAAAGCACACTTGGCAATAAAACCGATTCTGATTTTTAATTTTAACTGTAATTCTGGAATATTTTCAGGAAAAGGGCAGCATGGTGGCTCGGTGGTTAGCACTGTCGCCTCACAGCAAGAAAGTCCCTGGTTCAAGCCCTGGCTGGGTCAGTTGGCATTTCCGTGTGGAGTTTGCATGTTCGCGTGGGCTTCCTCTAGGTGCTCTGGTTTCCCCCACAGTCCATAGATATGAGGCTATAGTTGAATTGAGTAAACTAAATTGGCCTTAGTGGGTGAATGTGTATGGGTGTTTCCCAGTACTGGGTTGCAGCTGAAAGGGCATCCGCTGCATATAATATATGCTGGATATGTTGGCGGATCATTGGTTCATTTATGTGCTGACCCCTCATAAATAAAGGGACTGAACTGAAGGAAAAAGCTGTGTGTTGAATATATCTTTATTTCCAGTTTATTCTGTCTTGTGTGATTATGTCCAGGTGGTCTCACTCTCGGAGGAGCCGAGGACACCGGCAGAAGGAACAGACAGGAGTGATCCAGGATCCGAAAGCTGAAGCCTCAGTGCCTCGTGGCTCCTGCATGACCATGTGCCCTGCCTACGAGCTACGCCAGCGGGAAGCACAGAGCCGCCTGCACAAGTTTGAGATGCTGCCTGGCACCGAGCGGGACCGTCTGCCGCGGGCTGACGTCTCACGTGCTGTAAAAGAGTATTCACGGCCCGCCGCCGGGAAAGACTCCACCAGAGCCAGTGACCTCCGACCGCCATCTGTGCTTTTAAAGACTGTCTCTTATCTGGTTGATGAGGTCGCAACTTCTTCTGCATTTCAGCCATGGACGGAGGTATGGAGATGACAGTCTGTGTTATATAAATCTGTTAGGGCTTGAGCGATTTGATAGAAATCTCATACATTTTCCAACTGGTGTGTCCAGATTGTTTTTACCCGTTGTAGAAACGGTCACTCCAGGATGACCCACAAGTTTTTTAATACATGGAGAAGATCCTGCCACATGCTTTGATTGTAAAAGCATTAAAACCAGGAATGTTTGATTAAAAATGTAGAAATATAAAATAAATATGAATAAAATACAAAACATTTTTCAAAAGTAATAATTATAATTGCAAAAAAAAGCAAACACTACTTTTAAGATGCTGTTATTTATGTTTCTGTTTGCGTCTCTTTAATGGTATGTAACATCGTGCTCATATAAATGATGAAAAAGGGTTCGTGTATTTTGTGACACCACAAAATAAGCAATCGAGCACAATATGAAAGGATAGACATTTTTTACGATATACGATATACAGTGCTCAGCATATAAAAGTACACCCCTAACAAAACCATCTTTTAAATTCATATTTTAAATTGGAAGCTATACAATATTATATATGTCCATATACATTAGATTAGTCAGTACTGAAGCCATATCTGGAGCTTAGCTAACAAAATAATTTTGGATAACGGTCCCAAAAATCAAGAGAAGCAAAAAAAAAAGAAAAAATGTCATTTATTTTTGCAATATTTTGCTTTAATTTAGTTGTATTATCTTTCAATTTCTAAATATGTTTGGTGACTAAAATATTATTTTAATAAATATATCTGTTTAATAAATCTGTTTTGTTTAAATGCACCAAAATACATTGCCTATATTCACCGAGAAATTGATAAAAAAAAAATGTTCATTTTCCAAATGAACTGTTACATTATATGTAATGTTGCCATACGGAAAACAACTTCCAACAGTGGATCTAACTTAGAAATGTCTAATTTAGAACTTCCCTTATGATTAACAATTTTGTTGTTTGAAGTTTTGATTTAATTGCTGTTGCAGTGTTATAAACATTTAGACAGATTATGTTAAGTTAAATGACACCTTAAACATACTTTCCAACAACTGTTATTCCAACAGCTTTTATTTATTTCATTATTTTTGCTGAATATGATTGAAAACAAACATTGCATTATCATGTGTACAACATACAATAGGTATAAATATTTCCTCCATTAAATATTATGACAAATAAATAACAGTCAAATATAACCAGATGTATCAGAATAATGTAGCTAGATAACAATGTTGATAACAATGTCAATACTAGATTACAATGTTTATATATTATACTATATACTATACTACGCCTGACTACGACTTAACCAAACTTGACTACGACTTAACCAAAGCACATCATTGAACAAAAAAATTAGAACGTTGGTCTTAAAGAAACAGTGGCAGGGACATAAATATCATGTTGCCATATGGCAACACGGTGTGGTAGAGGATTAATGTCCGAAATAGAAATATCCTAGTACTTGTTACAATGTTTGTAACACAAAAAAGACTTTTATTTCAGTATGTTGATGTACTTCCTACTGACATGGAATATTGAGTAGAGTCGGCACTTTCTTTTTTGTGCGTCTTTCCCTAATAGCAAACTAACAGTAATAGATGAATGGCTAATAATATTGTGTCATCAAACTGACATCATTAGAGAAGGACTGCTATGCCAAAATTGGAAGAAATTGCTCAGATTTTGATTAAAGATTACCACAAATCTTAAATTTTCAGTGGATTAACTTGCACAGATTAATTTTACACCTACAGAATAACAATGTGTGCTAGGAAAATTTGCATAGGAATTTTTGATTGGTCACAGACTTGTCTTGTTTCTGTCCTCATCAACAGGTGTATAGTTTTGTGTTTGACCGCCTACGTAGCGTCCGGCAGGACATGATCATCCAGCGTGTGTCTGGGCCTGACTGTGTGGCGGTGCTGGAGAAAAGTGTGCGTTTCCTCCTCTACTCTTCCTACAGGCTCTGCGGGCAGCCGCTTCAGCTTTATGACCCACGCATCAATGACACTCACCTGCAGGAGAGCCTGAGCTGGCTGCTGGAGAGCTACAGTGAGGGAAAACACCAGCATCAACAGGAGTTTCAGGCCCTCGCTCTGCTCTACAACCTGGGTGAGTGCTTACACCTGCTGTTGAAGCCGTAGTTCACAACAAAATGAAGAGGAAATTAACTGACCCTTAACGCATATTGCAGTTTCCGTTCCTCTGATGAACAGAGAAGAAGATATTTTGATATTTTTAGCCATTGACTTCCATTGTATTATTTTTCCTACTATGGAGGTCTACGGTGGCCTGGAAGTGCACAGTTTGGAACACTTTTACAAAGCTCAAGACAAATGTACATTTTGGAAAACATTTTTACCTATCATAAGACACAATTACATAAGAAAAACGATTTTACCAAGGACAAAACAAATTTATATTTTAGAAAAACAATTTACAAGAAGCAAAACACTTTTACTAGTCCTGAAACAAATTTACAATGACAGATTCAATGACAGAAAGGGAATGCACCACACACCGGAAGAGACGCGGAATGTACCACACAACGGAAAACAGTGTGTGACTTTGTAGACACAGATTAACACAAGTCGATGGGACACAAGTTAACATGAGTCCAAAGGCACAGGTTAACATGAGTCTACAAATATAAAAAATCATGGTTTGTTTTGAAATTTAGAGCTATTCTGAGGAAATATCAGCGTGAGAGTATGTAGAAACATGTAAATGCGAATACGTGGAAACAAGTTAGTCCACAACCAAAGCACAACATATGTTAACTGATAAAAATAACAAAACCAACCTCAACGTGTAGTCCTGAATAGCTCAGTTAGATAGGTCGATTGAGACTCATGCTGAACTTTGACTTGGGTTCAAATCCCGTTGATGACATGTAAATTTTAATTATTTCTTTACATTAAGTTTGGTTATATACTGTTCTGCCACTCAAATATTAAAATCAATAATGTTTACAATGACACTGACACCAAGTAATAAGAATATTTATTTGGTATGGGCATGTTTTGTTGCTGTGAAAAAGTGACGAATCTGCAAACTTGTGTAGTTTACATCTGGAAAGGGACACCAGTTACACAACTGAACGATTTTGTTCAGTTTACTTTTAAGAGTCCTCAAGCAGATGTTTACACCTGTAGACTTGACATCATGTCCACGATTACAGTGTACGAGTGGCCCTCATTAAAATATTGAACACATTGATGCAGTGTCTGGTCCGCGTCCTTTAGAAACTCCAAACACTGACCACATGTAAAGCAAAACCGCATTAAGCTGCTCATGTGTTTGCCACAAAACGGGCAAAACATCCCTCGATTGCAGTCCATGTTCAGTCACCATAAACTTTATTTACGCCATGTACTGCACAACACGATTTTACCGCGCTCACTGACAGCAACACTTTTCACCGCGTCACTTCGAGTGTGTGGTACATTCCATTTTCCGTCAATGAATCTGTCATTGTAAATTTGTTTCAGGACTGGTAAAAGTGTTTTGCGTCTTGTTAATTGTTTTTCTAAAAGGTCAATTTGTTTTGTCCTTGGTAAAATTGTTTTTCTTATGTAATTGTGTCTTATGATAGGTAAAAATGCTTTACAAAATGTAAATTTGTCTTGAGCTTCGTAAAAGTGTTTCACACTTTGTAATGTTGTTTTGCACTTCCCACCATTTCACCATTTCAAGATTGTGCATTCAACAGAAAAAAATTAACTAAAAAAAGTATTGGACCACATAAAGGAGAATAAGTGCTGTGTAAATTCAATTTTTTTGGGTGAACTATCCCTTTAAGATGCAACCTCTTATTAAAGGGATAGTTCACCCTAAAATAAAAATTTACTCACCTATTTACTCATGTAGGTCAAAACCCGAGTTTCTGTCTTTTTTTAAAGTCAAACAAAGATATTTTAAAGAAAGCTGGAAACTGGTAACCATTGACTTCAATAGTAGGAAAAACAAATGCTATGGAAGTAAATAGTTACCAGTTTTCATATTTTGTAGTGATGGTGAAATGAAGCTTTGTGAACCGGTGAACCATTCGACTCTATAGACTGATTTCACGCGGCTGCCATTTTTAAAAGCGAAATCGAGGCTGCGGTGGGAAGAAACCCGGAAGTATCGTTGGGAGTTACATTAGAACGTTGTGTACTTGGCTGTATATCTTATCAGCGAATAGAAAGAGACACAAATTTATCATTTCACCGCCTTCTGAGTGACCCAAAGGTCCGTTCTGAATGAATGGTGAAAATATAAAGGGATATCAGAGCTCATTTTCAGCTAAGTTAAGGGAAACGGCACTAGTTAGCTAACGTTTTCTTTCCCAAACACACGTTTTAGATGCCCTTTATCAAACTCAAGTTAATGAACTGATTCTTTCACTATATTAGACTTGTCACGTTACTGAATTAAAAGAAAATTTGTCAATTTCCCGCTAACATTTAAAGCACTGTTGATGTCTTTCTTAAAACAGCGCTGATTGGCCAATGTGTTCACGTGCTCAACAGATATGCTTGTGATTGGCCGAGAAGGTCATCAGTTCACCCTCCGCTGTTTACTGAGCACAAACACAGCCGAGCGATCTGCTTGATGACTCTACTGATCCTTATGGCTGTTTCGCGCTTGCGCTCCAGTCTCCGTGTATCTGTGTTTGCACTGGGTGAAGAGCGGTAAACTGAGTGCAAACACAAGATACATGGAGACTGGATCGCGAAGCAGCCGTGAAGATCAGTCGAGTCATCCGCGCTCAGCGGCACTTCAATTTTAACTTAGCGGGAATTAGACTGTTTTAACTTCAGTACCGGGACAACACGAGGGTGTGCTACAGAGGACTGCAGTGTTTATCGCTCACCAAGTTACATAGGCTAAAGCAGGGAACCATCCCCTCTGTTTACCTGCTGCCATGAACTGAAGCCTAGGAGGACACTTGAGCATATTACTCTTGCAGAGCTTGTGATGTTGTTTGATGCTAAATTGCTTTTAATTGTTTAAATTAAACATACTGACTGATATTAACGTGATGTTTACACCATATCTGTATTTTGAAATCTCGGCAACAGCTGGAGGTTTGTACACCACAGCATGTCACTGCAATGTTTACAGTTCTGGTCCTATACTTCCGCGTTTCTTCCCACCACAGCCTCGCTTTGGTTCTTTAAAATGGCGGCCGCGTGAAATAAGCGTATTGTATCGGAAAAAGGCTCATCACTCGAAGCTTTCCAAATCAGAGCTCAATGAGGACCTCTGCTGGTTAAAGTGTGGTAAAGCACTGTGTTGCAAAAATGTCAAACGTTCACAACCGACCAACTCATTCATGTTGTAATAGAACAGTAGTAATATAAACAAATTACTCAATTACTGTAATTTTTTTTTTACATATAAAGTGTGTTACATTACATCACCGATGATTGTAGTAAAATCCAAGGTATTCAAAAATATTTACATTTAACGTATTCCAACTGGTCCAACACTCACACACTCGATCCTAGCTGGATCGAATCGGCGATTCCTGCATGGGAGACGAAAGCTCTGAGGAAGCTATGTGAGTGAGGCTTTTGGACTGCACTTGCCAGCTGGCCTCCATTACACACTATACTACATTATGCAGAGACCTTCTTTAAAAATAGTTGTAAATAATACACTAATACACTTTAGTATGGTTTAAAAGCTTTTTACTGTAAATTACTATTGTATTTCAGCTGAATTACCTGTGTGTGGAACCGGTACAGTGCTTTGAAACAGCAGAAATGTATGCAATCGATGCCTTATCTCTGGCTATACACTTTACTTACCCACAAGGGTGTTTAAATCTTTGAATCAAAATTCAAAGCAGTGGGTGTGGGCGAAAATAAATCTTCGGACGTTTAAACCTCAGTTTTTACCATGTTACGGTTATATTATACAAAAATACATTCATTCATTCATTTTCCTTCGGCTTAGTCCCTTTGTTTATCAGTGGTCGCCACAGTGGAATGAACCGCCAACTTATCCAGCATACGTTATACACAGCACATGCCTTCCAGCTCCAGCCCAGTACTGGGAAACACCCATACACATGCATTCACACACACACACACACACACACACACACGCACACACACACACACACTTCGGCCAATGTTGTTTATTCAATTCACCTATAGTGCATGTCTTTGGACTGTGGGGGAAACCGGAGCACCTGGAGGAAACCAGCCGGGACTCGAACCAGCAACCTTCTTGCAGTGCTAATCACCATGTCGCCCCCATACAAAAATACCTAAATTATATATTAGTATTGTTAATATTATAAGTAATTATAAAAAAATCACTAAAGAAAATCTGTTATGCTAAATAATGCATGTTATATTTAAGAATGAATGTTTTCTACAGAAAGAAGACAATTGGATTTTGCAAAACATTGGCTGCATAAAAAATGGTTCTTCTGTTGAATTCATTTGTTTATTTTGCATGCTCTTGCACTGCTTATACTTGTAATTATAATAATTAATATTAGAGAAATCGTCTGTTATTTTCTTTTTAATTGTGTTTATCCATTTATTTATTTATCTCATTTATTTTTTCAGTTATTATATCCTTTATTACTTTGAGGTAATTTAATTTAATATTTTAAACACATAAGTGTTTTGGCAATACCGTAACACAAGTGGGTCCTACTTTATATAAAGCGGCCTTAACTAATATGTACTTCCACTGAAATGAGTAATTCCTTACAATGTACTTAATGTGTAAATACATGTTTTTACATCGTACTCATGGTTTATTAAATACCTGTATGTAATTACATCTGTTAAAAAAAGACTATTGATCATCCCTTGCACGGTTGCATCTAACCCACTCTTAAACCTACCCATACCACTAAACCTGTCCCTAAACTTACCCGTATCCCTCCTCAAGAGCACCAGAAGTGTTCTGCAAGACATTATGAACACATTAAGTACATATTTATATTTTGATGTAAGTGTATAGTAGTTAAGGCCACTTAATATAATGTAAGACCCACAAAGGTCATGCAAATAAAGCAACTTGAACTTTCTTTGAATTTATAACTCCTAACTGCTCAAAGTCCACAGTCCATAGTTTTGTTATAGTTTATTAAAACATCATCAAAATAACATGTTACATTCGTTTTACTTGGATAAACTTTTACTTTCAGATGAACAATTTTTCAAGCTGCAATCGAAGGTTTAAATAGAATGATTATGGCATAAATGCTAAATCTATATGATATATTTAAAAATTTTACACTAATATAACTATATATAGTGTCAATTAACCGTTTTAACAACTAAAAGTGCTCTCTATATAGGCCTGGGTTTATAAGTCAAACACTATGCATTTAGAGTTATGTTCTCATTTTAATGACTATTTCATACTATTCTCAGGTTCGGCTCAAGCTGTTCAGCATGTTCTTGCTTTACCTGAGAGGATCCGCAGCTCTCCGGCTGTCCGTCTGGCTCTAGCGGTGAGCAGAGCACACATGGAGCGTAACCCAGTTCGGCTCCTCCGTCTGGCCCAGAGGTTGGACTTCATGCAGGTGTGTGCCGTCCACCGACACCTGCTGCCCTGCAGGAGAGACCTGCTCCTGCTCTACAGCCACGGGCACAGCAGCCGAAACTGTCGCTACCCTCTGCAGAGACTGGCACAGCTGTTGTGTCTAAAAGAGGTGCTGGCTGCTGAGCTGTGCACGGTGTACGGCGTGAAGGTCACTGGAGACTGGGTCAACTTCTCCAAGAGCTCCTTCACTGAAGCTTCATCTGCAGATCTGCAGTGCAGGCACATGCATGAACCGCTGGACCACGAGCACTGGAACGGCTCTTCTGGGAGTCTGATTCATGCTTGTGCCTGATAACTTGCCTTTTATACACTGCTCTAATCATTTGGACTGTTGTTTCTTTTATTTGTATTTTTGGGGTGTTAATAGTTTTAATGATATATTTCCTATTTAATGATATAATTTCCTACTTCTGATCTTGTCAAAAGAGAAAAAACCCTCAAAGTTTCAATAAAGCTTTACATTTTTAAAAAACAGTTATTTTATATAAAGAGAGAGCACATTAAAAGTAAAATTTCTATTTTAAAGGTACAGCTCACCCAAAAATATAAGTTCTGTCATTATTTACTTTCCACTTGTCTTAAAGCTTTGAGCTTCTTTCTTCTGTTTAACACAACTGAGTATATATATATATATATATATATATATATATATATATATATATATATATATATATATATATATATATATATATATATATATATATAGTTGACATCAGAATTAATAGCCCCCCTTAATTAAAAGCCCCACTAACTATCCACCCACCCCCTTTTTTCCCCCAATTTCTGTTTAACAGAGAGAACACTTTTTCAAAAAGAACACATTTCTAAAAGTAATAGTTTTAATAACTCTTTTCTAATATCTGATTTCTTTTATCTTCACCATGATGACTGTAAATAATATTTGACTAGATATTTTTTAAGACACTTCTATACAGCTTAAAGTGACATTTAAAGGCTTAACTAGGTTAATTAGGTTAACTAGGCAGGTTAGGGCAATTAGGCAAGTTATTGTATAATAATGGTTTGTTCTGTAGACTATCAAATAAATATAGCTCAAATGGGCTAATAATTTTGACCTTAAAATATTAATAACTGCTTTTATTCTAGCCAAAATAAAACAAATAAGACTTTCTCCAGAAGGAAAAAATATTATCAGACATACTGTGAAAATTTCCTTGCTCTGTTAAACGTCATTTGGGAAATATTTAAAAAAGAAAAAAAAGTCTTTATTTAAATGCTGGAAGCCATTGACATCCATAGTATTTGTTTTTACCTACTGTAGAAATCAATGGTTGCGGGTTTCCAGCATTCTTCAAAATCTCTTCTTATGTGTTTAGTAGAAAAAAGGGTGCCCTTGAGGGCATGTGAATACGGGGTACATTTTTTATTTTGGGCTGAACTATCCCTTTGATGTTTCAAATAACTAACCTGTCTGATGTGATGTTCCATCAAAACAAAATAAAACAACGTACACTTTCTTTCTTGTAGTTTAGGAGAAGCTGATGAATTTACGTGTTGTAAAATCCAGCAGCTCTAATTTCTTCTTTGCAGTGAATAGGGCTGCACCATGTTGTGTCATAAACTATACTATTCACATTGCCATGGAAATATTAATGTGATAAATTTTAAACAACTCACTAAGGGGGGTCAAAGACTATAGAATACATTTAAAAGTCTCTTAAAGAGACTTTGGGGAGCGTCAGCTGAAGTATATAAAACTTACATATAAAAGGGTTAAATGATCTATGTCTTGCACGGTTTTGGAGACTCATTCTCAGTCAAGCAATGTTGCAGGAGTTTGTGCTGGTCACATACTTATTTGTAAATTTTTTTTGGAGAAGCGTTCATTAAAGTATTTCCACCCTTTGTTATGTAACCAAGAGCCAGGCTCAATAAAACAAAACAGGAATTTTATACCACTCGGAAGTAAGGTTTTCAGCAAAGAAATAACGTTATGTTCATATCATTTTTTTGAAACTTGACCTATGCTTGACTTAAAAAAAAATCTCTTTAAGCATTAGTGAACCCTTTTATATGATTACTAATGCACACCAACAAGTGTATACATGTAAAATAAGCATAAAAAGGAGAATATAAAATAAAGCTCTATAGGGGTACTCAAATCTCCCATAGGCGCAGCAAACCTTAACTAAAATCAATGACGGGTTAATACAAAATCCTAATTTAACTAAAAACACTGACACAGTAAACATGGTACCACGAATAAATACAGAAATAAAATGAAGTAGAAGTTTTCTTGGAGAACGACTGATGTAAAGTTTTATGTACATTACGCTCATGTTCAGTAGATGGCGGTATGAACTTACTTCATGTTGCAAACACCAGAAGAAGAAGAACAACGCGTGAGTCCTATGATTGTTTTGTTTACGTTATTGTACAGTGGTGCACAATGAACACATTACATTCAAATAACTGCCAGAAGCTTAAAAGTTAACCCTTTAATACTCCAATGGGCAAGCGGAAAGACCTGAGTGACTTTGTGAAGGGCCAGATAGTGATGGCTAGACGGCTGGATCAGAGCATCACCGACACAGCCAATCTGGTGGGCTGTTCCCGCTCTGTGGTGGTCAGTACTTATCAAAAGTGGTGCAAGGAAGGACCACCGGGGAACCGGCGACAGGGTCACGGTCGCCCGAGGCTCATCGATGAACGCGGGGAGCAAAGGCTGGATCGTCTGGTCCAGTCTCACGGAAGAGATACAGTAGCTCAGATTGCTGAAAAACTCAATGCTGGTCATGAGAGAAAGATCTCCAAACACACGGTGCAGCGCAGTTTGCTGCGAATGGGAATCCGAAGGCGCAAGACCTCCGGGCGAAGCGGGCATAAAACACCCGGGACACAGCAGAAAGCGTCTGCAAACGGGCACACAGAGGACCAGAAGTGGACCATGGAGCGATGGAAAAATGTTTCTCCGGCTAAGAGACAGTCGGAGAGCACAGACGAGTAATTTTGGGTGACGAAAGATACGTCGCGTCATCAGAACCCCCAGATATTCGCTATGTGAACTATTTCATTCTCCTTTTTTTGATGGTAACCAGCCTTCAAGTCAAGTGCACCGTTCCACAAACTCATTCTAAGGCCAAAGTGACAAAAAAAAAATGCTTAAAAGCTGTGCAAGCCAGCATGATTTTTTTTTGCTAATGGCAGCCGGTATAAGTTTCTAATGGTATGATAACCTTAGATAAAAATACCACGGTTTCACGGTATCATGGTATTGTGATTACTGCTCTAAAATAAGTTATTTTTAAATGTTTTAAAAAAACAACAACAATTTACCTCTATTAATCAAAATATGTTTCATTTTAGGAAACATTTATAATATTTTTGATATTTTAAAACCCCTACATATACCATAATAGTATAACAGAAAAGTTAAGCGGTTTTAAAACCTTGACTTTTCCAAACCTCAGTAAACATTAAAACCGGTTATTATGCTGACCATGACTTCTGAATTGCAAACAAGACACATTTCTGAATTTAATGGCCAACCAAACTTTAATGTATGAAATGTATTTTATTATTTGTTGTGGGTTCCATATAGACAGCATTGAAAATGTTGCAACCTTTTGTTACTTGAAATGTTTGAATCTTTACCATTTATAATTAGAATTCTTATTTAAAACTCTTATTATTTAAATTCTTTGGTACAAAGTATGTGCCTTCTGCATAAGTAATTTGTGGCTCGTTTCCACTGAGTGTTAGGGTACGGTACGCTTTTATGGCCGTTTCCACCGTCAAAGGGTGCCTAAAAGCGTACTGTAGCACTTTTTGGTCACCCTTTCCAAAGGGTACCAACAAGCCCAAAGGGTACCATAAGGTGAAGCTAGAGGTGCAGCTGAACAATATTGGTTAACAGAGATACATCACTCGCAGAAGCAGGAGAATGAAAACAAAGGAAGCACCATTTTTAAAAACACAGCCGAGACATTACACCGTAATAATATATACATATAATAACAAGCCATGGTCGACTCAAGCTCAAACAAACCTGTTGTCGTCTTGATGTACAGCCACAAAGCCAACAAGAGCAAAATCTGCTGTGTCCTGTTATTGTTTTACGAGCCCGTCTAAAGTGCGAGCGGTTTCACATTCTCCAGAGAGCTCACCGCGTGTCTATATGTGAAATAATGAACTTTTTGAGCTCATATTGATAACGTGCGCATGATCATTGAAGCACTCTGATTTCCGATCCTATCAGAATGAGACAAACGCAAGAGTGAAGCGCGAAAAAACTAAAGAGAAGCAGGAAAAAAAGCAGCAAATGATGCTTCTGCAACCTAAAACATGAACTAACTGCCATGGTTAACTATTATCATCACCTTTTGCACTATTATGAACTCGGAATGACTTTCTAACAGAGGCTACATGTGCTGGCGAAGATTAAAGACACATTTGAGAGGTTTGCTCTGACTGTGGGCTATATTTCATGTTGTGTTGGAACACAAATAAGGACTAAATTTACACTACTGGTCAAAAGTTTGGGGTCAGTAGGATTTTTAAAGGTTTTAAAATAAGCTTCTCCTGCTCACCAAGGCTGCGTTTATTTAATCAAAAATACAGTATAAATTGTGAAATATTATTGCACTATAAAATAACTGTTCAAATGTAGTTTATAATTTAATAATTTATTACAGTGATTTTAAAGATGAATTTTCAGCGTCATTACTCCAGTCTTCAGACTTGCATGATCCTTCAGAAATCACTTTAATATTAATTGTTATTATTATTATTATTATTATTATTATTATTATTATAATTAATGGTAATAGTAAAGCAATAATGACTGGAGTTATCATTTCATTCGAAACTACATACAATAACAAAGCAGTTGTTTATAATTGTAATAAATATTTAACAATTTAATAAATCCACATTTACAAAATTTAAACATAAACCTGGACATATTAAGTCAAATACACTTCAGTTCCCTGCCTCATTGAAAATTAAAGAAGCCCATAATCAATGTGGATTTAGGACATCAGAGGAAAGGAGCAACTCATCCTAATGTATGAAGACAACAATAGCTGGATATTTGAAGCCAATATTCTCAACACTCACCTATTTGTGTAGCAGCAGCAATAGTAACTGGGCAGCAACGTTATGGAATCAGTCGGCCTAAAGAATACTCAATATTCACAGCTGAAGCCCGTGCTTTACTTTTAGCTTTGGAACAAACAGAAATTGTCCAACTAAGGAAATCTATCATTTACTGTAAAAACTGTTTATCATTTTTTATTTATTCATTTAAAAAGCTAATTGAAGCTGAGATACAACCTGAAAGATGACAATACAACACTTAAAATCATAGACTGGTGATTATCAGCACTTTTAATAGTTTATTTTACAGACTTAATGTTTAATATATTAACCATGCTTGTTCTCTTGAAACTATCACTTTTAGGTGAAATTACTTTCAGTTACTTTAATTTAATAGTTTATGTACTGACATAATACATATTAATACTGACATGTTTAATTAAATTAACATGACTTTCAAAATGGGATGTTGATAACAGTTTAACAGTACTTTTTGTTGGTGTATTATATTATAATAGTACATAGTATGTTTCCTGTGTTCTCTTAAAGACTGATAAAGTTTTTATTTAAAAAGCTACTTTCTCCAAATTGATTTATTTTTTATTTTTATATATATTTTTATTCAAAATTTTTAATGCTATCATTAAAAAACCATGGAGGTCATACAAACTACCAGATGATGTAGTTTTTGTTGGATATACTCATTTTTGCTTTACCCTAATTTGAGTAAAACAAAAAAATATATAACTTAATAGCAATTAAGTTATTTGGTTAACTTTACTTTTATGTTATATGTGAAACAGATATTTTAGATATCAGATGTATTACACTTAGTCTTGTCAACATTTTGAAAATTGTCTGTTTTCATTGGGATATTGTTTTCAAATTTTACTTTTCAAAGGGGATGTACACATTTAACTCATATTTAACTCAATATTTTTATTCATTCTGTCTAATGTTAGTTATCTGTGCTGTTGTTCTACTGGAATTTTCATTCCAAAATGGCCTCCGTGTGACACTAGCGACATCTACTTGTCCCAAGTAGCAACAGTGTTGCCTCTTGGTGATTCTATGCTCTTTGACTCAATATTCTGTTCCAGTTGGAAATCATACTGAAATAAATGTTTGCAGCAGGTTCACGGGGACTTGCAACGTGCATTTACTTTGATCTGATAGCTATGACAGCCATGACACATTGTTTACAGCTGGTGTTATGCATTCATATGTTAATTTTGTTGTTTGAATGGATTTGGTCATGAAAACAGTATGGAAAGCAGTCCAAATTTTTTTTATTCGACAACTAAAGTTGACAAGTGTACAACATTTTAGATCCCATTTAGTCTATCATCCACTTGTGAGTTAATTAATGAAAACGTGTCTTAAAACAAGGTTTTCACAGGAAGTAGTTTTGTACTGTGGTTGATAACCACCAGATCGAACTAGTTGAAAGTTATAAGTAGGTACTAGGTACTATTATCAATAATAAATTGTTATGAAAATGCTGAAAGGCTATGTAGGACAGGCCAACAGAGACTTTAATGTTTGTGAAAATTAGCGAGGTTTAATATTGATAGGACTCTGATGGTGGCATTTTATAAGGCCTATATAGAATCCATTTGAACTTTTTCATTGATTTGTTGGTTTGCTGATTTAAAAGTAAAACAGAAGAACTCCCATTTAGCTCTGCGTTCTGGTCTGTTATTGCATTTTGACTTCAATTCCTATTGTATTCTAATCATTGTAATTATTTATTTATTTATTCTATGTAATCGATTTTTATTTTAGCCCATTAACTGTAGGACGTGATTTGATTTGTGTGTGTCATCATTATAATTATCATTCTTATATTGTTATTTGTTGAAAGAGTAGCTAACAGCGAGATATTAAAACAGAAAAAGAAATGTTTATGTTACCCCTGCCATAAAACGCAGCCCCTCTGAAATGTGCATCTATTAACTTAAATTGATAATTTTTTAAAAAACATCATTATGACACTAATGAGAGTGATCCCTTCCCTTACAGAAGATTACAGATTTGTTTTTACATTTATTTATAAACCAAGTGCGTTTTAAAATGTGTCTCACTTACAGTTTTTGCTTTATCCATCAAGATAATAATCATATTATGTTTTAATCAATTATGGCCTTCGGTTTTCATGTAGACTGAGAATCCCAATGAAAGTCTATGAAACGCAGGCCCGGATTAAGAATTCAGAGGCCCCTGGGCACAATGTCTTGTAGGCCCCCAACCTGGCCACACCCCTATAGTTGAATTAAAAAAATAAGATTAATAAAATATTTTTTAATAAAATTAATCTATAATGTATTACCCGTATTTTAAAAATACAGTACATATATTTTGTCTGCAAAGATTTACTTTTTTTAAAGCACACTTTGAAAATAAATACTAATAGGCTACAACTAGTGAAAATTGATGGATTTTAATATATTTGTTCAAGTTCACTCTCACTGAATGCGTGAGAGTTGGCAGCCCTGCTTTAGTGACAAATTTTTGCATTAAACCTACATGTACAACACAGATGAAATTAGTAATTTAAAGAAAAACTCATGACATACTATTAAACAATGGGTTGGTTAAGCGCTCTTCATAATGTGTCTAACTACATCCAAATGTGGATTTACCGTGCACTATAATCTACGGTGACAAAAGCTGACCCTTGCTGTCAGTATAAAGCAAAGACATTTGCGGTTTTTAAGAATTTTAAGAAATGTATATTTAAACAAAAACTTTGTTAACATTCAGAAAAAAAATCATTAATAAATTCATGAAATAAAACTGGTTTATGGCCTGTGGCTTACAGTAATTTGACTCATTTAATATTATTGATCATTTAGAAATCACGGAATATTAGTCAGTATTGTTATTTCATATACTAATGTACAAAAAACGGCCTATTAAAAACACATCCACCAATGTTAAGACTAAAGAGACTTTATTGTCATTGCAGTGATACAAGGAAATTAATTTGGCAGTTCTCAGAGAGAACAGCAGCAATAAGAAAAGTATTGCACAAGTTAATAATTGAGTTTGTGTAATTATCAGCAACATGGGGAAGAGGGGCGAACGCGAGAGACATAAAACATATTCCGTCATAATTTAAAGCACAATTGCATAGCAGCAAAGCAAGAAACTGAACATAACCATCAACAACGAAGGCTGATTTGGTGCAGTTGTGGAGAAGTTTAAACGTCAGCTTCACTAATTTACTTGAACAACCAAAAATATGTTTTCCAGATTCATGGACATAAGTTACCTGAAAGTGATGCATGCGATTCATCTAGTACTTTTTTCCTTTTCTCGGCTCCAGACTGCTGTTGTCTTTTCCCGGGCATAGAGCTGGCCGTGCCGTGCCGTGTCGCACGTACGCGGCTATGTACGTACACAGAAAAAAATTACGTCACATGTATTTTTTTTTTTTTTTTGCGTTTGTCATGAAATGATTTTTAAAATGTATTTAACAACACATCAATATAATTTTATTTACACTTAGTTTATGTTAATATTACTAAATAAAAAAAATCAATTCAAGCAACTGAGATGGTGCCCCTCTGCGGAGTTGGGGCCCTACGCAACTGCCACATCCATGGCTTGTTCCTGTACCACTGAGCAGGAGGAGCTCAACAATACCTTTGACCAGGAGCGTAAGCCGGCAACATCGCTTTTTGTTGGAGTGTTAGTGGATATCGTTGGACCGAGTGAGGGTCTTCACCACCCCCCGCTGCTGAGAGTGAGCTGTACCTGGACCCAGACCTATTGCTCATAGACTTTTGGAGTGAAGCCAAACCCTTCCCACTGTTCCCAGACAGCAATGATATTACTCTGCGTCCACTGTTTATAGACTGTCTCAGAGCCCCTTGATTCCTGAGGATGTCAGCTCCAGGATTTTGAGAAGCAGGTCAGAGAAATCAGTCCTGGTGGTGGAAATCCAGCCGAGATAACCTCCTCCCCAGCAGTCTATGAGAAACTTCACTGGGGCTGGTAAGCCTCCTGGAGGAGAGCCTGCATTTGTCAATGCTCCTAAGAATTATAGGAAAATACCAATATGTTACCTGTGTGGTCAAGAGGGTCATACAAAGCCCATGTTCCCTAGAAATGTAACCAAGAATACTCACCTGTGTTATGTGCCTAGGCATCCTGTAAAGTCACCACCTAAAGCTGAACACTCACCAGCAAGGACCACTGTTGAGATGAACGGAAAGGAAATTATCGCTTTGGTTGATACCGGGAGTGATCAGACTTTAGTACACACGAAGTGCATTTCTCCAGCCCTCCTTCACTACACTAACCTGAAGGCTGTAGGCTGTGTGCATGGCGACGAAAAGCTGCTACCCACTGTAGAGGTCTATTTGAAGGTAAGAGGTCAGACTTAACTCTTGGAGGTCGGTGTAGCCGACAATCTACCATTTCCTGTAGTCTTGGGGCATGACCTGCATGTACTGTGGGACTTACTGCAGCCAGCATCCACCTGTAACATTGTTGTTACTCGAGCCTAGAGCCATAAGAGAGACGAAAGTGAAGAGTTGCTTGGTACTCTACCATTCTTTGATGCAGAAATCAATGGCTCAACTAAACCTAGGAAAACACGACGACAAAAATAGTTGGAGAAAATTCAATATAATGCTTCTGTAATGCCTATTGAAAAATTTGCTGACTTTTCAGATGCAACAAGAGGATGCCAGTCTTGTTCCTTATCTTGAGAGAGCAAAGCAGGAGGATGAAATGACCGTTGATGGAGAGACAAGAGAAAAATTTTGTATGTACCAGGGTCTACAATATATCGTCAGATGGGACAAGTGACGCAACTGGTGGTACCACAGTGTGTCCGTGAAGTTATCCTTACTCTGGGTCATTCGATTCCTTGGGCTGGCCACCTGGGGAAACGTAAAACCATCGCCCGGATCAGAAAATACTTCTATTGGTTTGGTCTGAATTCAGAAGTAACCCAGTACTGTAAAACCTGCCCTGAATGTCAGAAAGTGTCCTCTCACTGCCCAAGTCGGGTCCCTCTCCAACCACTGCCACTCATAGGCACTCCATTCGAAAGACTGGGAATGGACATAGTTGGACCAGTGGAGAAGAGTCGTTCGGGTAACTGATTTATGTTGGTGGTGACTGATTATGCCACTAGGTATCCCGAAGTGTTTCCTTTAAGGTCAATTAAGGCCAAGTATGTGGCTACCTGTTTAGTGCAGCTGTTCTCCAGAGTTGGCTTTCCAAGTGAAACTCTAACAGATCAAGGGACTAATTTTATGTCGAATCTTCTGAAGCAGGTCTTTAGGTTGCTGGGCATCAAGAGTTTGATAACCACTCCTTATCATCCCCAGACATATGGGCTAACTGAAAGATTTAACCAGACGTTAAAGCAGATCCTACGCAAGTTTGTTGGTGAGTCTGGCACTGATTGGGATCAATGGCTCCCGTATCTTCTGTTTGCCTACCGGTCAAATCATAAAACATTAGGAAGATTATATCAATATACAATTTAGATAAATGTTTGAACCTTTTATCTTCACTCGTAACTATTACATTTGTTCATTCGGGTGCTCATGTCGCTCAGAGGAATCGCCCTGGCCGATGGCGTCCCTCACGGTCACACTCTTATCAGTCTTGAATATTAAACAGAGGTAGATGACTACTACTTTTAGATGGCCGCTCCCCAATGCTTGCTCATTCTATAGTATTTTTGATTAGTCCTCCTTAGATGTACACACTTAAGTAAAGACAATATAATTTCCATTAGAGGTTAGGGCCGTTATTATAAACGTAACCAACTACTGTACTCTATAATAATTTTGGTTTAGCCAAGCCCATAGTTTCCCATATACACTTAATTTAGAATAACATTACTTTCAAACAAGGGTCGGGTACCCTATCTAGGTTAGTCGTGCAACTCCTTGTTGTCCTAGACGGAAGTTAACGTTCTTCCACCTAAGTACACTTGAATCAATATCAAGAGTCAGTCGGATCCCTAAAATACAAATAGTGTGCCCAATGCTCCATCTCAACTGGATTTTAGTCCGTCTACTGACCTGACACAGGAAGTGCGGAAACAAGGATACAACGTAATCTACTAGAATGAATAATTACAGAGGAAGCAAAATATGTTCAAACATAACAATTTAATAGTCAGGTAAATATGTATTATGCCAATTATTCAATCAATTTATAAACAATCAATACAAGGCATTAAATTCTCAAAGATAGATCCAAGATCAAAAGATGCATACCTGACTTCAAAATATTCATAGCATGGAGCGTGGAGCTCCACACTATGGGCTCATCTAGTTATAGAATCGCTCCAAACATTTAGAAACTTCCCCTTAATAGTAAATTCAAGAATCCTCTCGAGGAAAGGGGTGTGTAGAAAAACAAAAGGCATTTGCATTTAGTGGAAGAGTTTCTGCCTATAGGAAAGGCCCAGCCTTCACAGTGGTTCAAAAAATACCTGAAGGTATATATCTATTGCTTTGATTATGTCTATTTCTGAGGGAATGAGACTATTGTACCAGTCGCACTGAGACATTTAAAATTATATCAAACATGATAGATAAAGTTACTGGGGTTTATTTAGAACATTCAGACTGGCTTCCGGTTTGGTCGGCAACATGTGAAGACGTGTTTGACTGATCTCCATACTGAACTGCAATTATTTTTAACCACAAACGCATTCTCGACCAGACTATTGTGAAATCACGTAATTAAAACAACAGAGTTTGTTTGAAGGCGATTTATATTTTATTATTTTCCTGTTTCTGGACTCTCACGAGCTTAATTGGCTATGCCTGGCACGCGCAGCAAAATCGATAAGATGGCGGAACACGTGAAAGGGGGAACAGTGGAAAGCAGAATGGAAACTAACCAAGAGCTCGTCCTCCGGGAAATAAGAGAACTTAAAACGGAGCTACTCAGGAAAATAGACGAAAAAGCCGAAGCACAGGCCACTGAAATTAAAACTCATTGTGAGCAACTGAGAGACGAGTTCGCTACGGTGATGGGGCAGGCTAGCATGAGAATATCGACACTCGAGACGCAGGTGCTTTCACTGGAAGAAGCTGCGAACGGGCAGTCGGATGCAGTGAGTACTCTACAACGAGAAGTTTCAAAACTTAAAAAAGACGTCGCTACACTTGAAGCAAAAAACGAGGATTTGGAAGCTAGATCTCGTCGCTGTAATCTACGCATCACGGGTATAAAAGAGAGATGGGAAGAAGGGAAGCATATCCCCGATTTCATTTCTGAGCTGATTAAAGACTCGCTACAGCTGGATAAGGCCCCTGTATTAGATCGGGCACACAGAACTCTGAGAGCGCGACCAGAAGACGGACATCCAGCAAGGGCAATTAGTGTGACCTCATCGGTTTTGGCAGCTGAGCCGAACCAAACGGTGATTGAAGTGCAGAGGATGGATTGGATGACAGCTGAGTAGAACTGTACTAGCAGCTCCTGTGGCAGGTTAAACTTCCTCAGCTGACAAAGAAAGTACAGTCTCAGCTGGCCTTCCTTCACAATAGTCTCTTCATTTAAAGAAAACTGGCAATCTCTTGTGATATTGTTGTCAATAAATAAATGTAAAAAATCTAACGTTGTCTGGGTTTTTGTTTGTCAGGTAGTTAAATGGTCCTTGAAATTTTAGAAAGTAATGAATTGTTTGTCTAATTGTTCTGCAGCTGTCTGGTAGTCAATACCACTGCATTCTCATCAAAGCAGATCAATAATCCATATTACACTGTATTGTTTGATTATAATTTAGTTATTTTCAGAATGTAACTTTATATATAAACAAAACAACAAAATGCATATATCTATATGAAAACTTATAACTAGGCTACAATTAACCATTACACTATCCAATTATTTGTGTTTTAATTTTTCAAATTAAATAAATCTACATTAATTTGCAATTGGGCTTTTGTATATCTGAAATTATTTGGTGAGTGTATCAGTTGTGCATATTCTATAGTGAGTATATATAACTCACTTTCTGATACATCAACTT
This sequence comes from Danio aesculapii, assembly GCF_903798145.1. Lineage (NCBI taxonomy): Eukaryota > Metazoa > Chordata > Actinopteri > Cypriniformes > Danionidae > Danio > Danio aesculapii. The sequence continues at coordinate 29,033,228 of NC_079457.1, forward strand.
AGCGTTTATATTTAGCGTAATCTAATTGAAAATATATATTTTTAAACAGGACATTTAATAATCTGGAAGCGTTGACTTCAAATGTATTATTTGGCCATGTATCTTTCATCCCCCCTACTGGACGGATTAGGAATAACAGGGGCGTAAAACGAGATCGTAAAACTGCTTAGACCGTAAAACTGCCTGGATCCACGTCTGCAGACGGCCCATATAGGGTCCAGGTAGCAGTAGCATGTTCTTGAATTTATTTCATTTGAACTGACATAAACCTAACACTAAGTGGCGTTATAGTAAAGGAATTGATACATTTAAAGTTATATCGTGTTATGTTTGAATGGTCAGAAGTCCGATTTTAAAAGCTATTCCTCTTAAATCCAGTGGTCACCTTTTTCTGTTTAGTTTTCTGAAGGTAAAATCTTTGCCTTTACTTGCCTTATATTACATCACCAATTTAAATGAAATAAGCCTATTTAATATCGCAAAGATTGTCAAAAATGATTGTAAAAAGCCATTTAAACAAATTATATAAACAGACATTCATCAAATAATTTACAGATCAACAAAAATTACCCATTTGACTAATTGTGAACTACAAGTTCAAGCCTGATGCTGATGATGATTGTGAGAGACTGATACTTTCTCAGGACATATACTGAATGTTACCAAATTCTGGCCCTAGGGGGAGCTGTTAACATTTTTGTTTAACAGTTTCTTAATTAATACATTTTTTGCAACCACATTGTACTATATTTAAAATCTGCGTTATAAACATTTTACCCTTGCATATTAAAAATGAGAAATTTCTTAATTTCAAACTACACAGGGTACAAAAATACTGTAATGCAATATATATATATATATATATATATATATATATATATATATATATATATATATATATATATATATATATATATTAATACAAACAAAAAATACATGTATTACTCTGAGAAGTTCAAATAAGTCTCTTTTAGGGAATTTTTGTATTATTTCTAGGTATATATCTAGGTCTGTTTTTAGTTGAATATTTTAGTATTTCTATAGATTTGGGTAGCTTCAGATCTAGCATAAAATAAATATGAAATCAGAGTAAAATTGCACTCATAAATGTTTCTTAGACATGTCATAATCATCAAAAGTCCTACAGTAATAAAATGAGTATACTGTACACTCATAAATGACTGCTTGCTTAAACTACTTATTTAATAGTAGTTGAACCAACACAATTCTTAAGTTTTTTGGGGGGACAACTTAATTGTCCAATGTTCAATCCACTTAAATTTGTAAAAGTCAACTTAATCGAATTGTGTTGGGACAGCATGAAGGAATTATGTGGAACCCAGCATTTTTTACTGTGTAAAAAGCTACAAATGTTTGCAATGGCACAATACCTTTTATAACATTTCACATGTAGTGTTTTTTTTTTTATCAGCTCAAGCTTATATTCACTGCTGCACTCAAAGTTTGAAGCATGTCTGTCATCAAACAGCGGCGTCTAAGTTGCATTTGCATAATCGCTGATATCTGATGCTTCATTTTCCTGAGTAGCACACTGAAAAAATGACAATGAGGAAATGACACTAAATGCACCTTGTACTACTTGAAATTGTCTATGTTTATCAACTTTGTGTAAGGGTCATACATGAAAATGAAAGATAAAAGACTGAAAAATGAATCTGAATTAAATGGGTAGTGGTATTAAGTATGTAAAGCAAGCTTGAGAGTTTCCCATGCGTGCTGGTTGATGTGAGCTGGCAGGGCTGCAGGCGTCACGCTGAAGGAATGAACACTGTTTGTTTCAGGTGATTGACGTTTGGCCTGTGGCAGTGCTTATGCTTGATCAAGCTCTAGTGCCATCTGAGAATTCAGTTCTGCTGATTGAGGATCAGTTAGAGGTCTTCTGACACTTCTGACAGGGCTCATCAGGAGTCTCGTTTAGGTGCACTTCTAAAAGATGTCTATTTTATGCTATTTAAAATGTTTGATTTACCTTTTTTTCATGTTTCCAATTAACCTAAAATGTAATGAAAAGATGAATTAAAACACCTAGTTAAATTAAAAGTATATGACGGATTAATAATATTAATAATAAGTCTATTAAAAGTATTTTTCTGAATTTTTTAATAACCTGCTAGTTTTGACCCTCTCTAACGGTTAATACAAAAAAAAATCTATGCAATTCATATGTAGTTGCATTTAAGATTGGTCTGTTGGTTTCATTTGAATGTATTAAATACAAAAATATTAACTAAATATTATATTAAAATGGCAAAAATCTGTCTCTCTCTCTCTCTCTCTCTCTCTCTCTCTCTCTCTCTCTCTCTCTCTCTCTCTCTCTCTCTCTCTCTCTCTCTCTCTATATATATATATATATATATAATTTTATATTATTATTATTATTATTATTAATAGTAATAGTAATAAATGCAATAATGACCAGAGTAATAGTTTCATTTGAAAAACACATACAATAAGAAAGCAGTTATTTTAATTTAATAAATATTTAACAATTTAACAATTTTTTTTACATTTAATAAATGCTGCCTTAATGAACAGAATTATTTTCCTTAAAAAAACATGAAAAAAACTGACCACAAACATTTGATCGGTAGTGTATATATTATTATTATTATTATTATTATTATTATTATTATTATTATTATTATTATTATTATTATTATTATTATTATTAAAAAACATGAAAAAAAAACTGACCCCAAACATTTGATCGGTAGTGTATATATTATTATTATTATTATTATTATTATTATTATTATTATTATTATTATTATTGTTGTTGTTGTTGTTGTAGTTAATTTTTTAATCATTGATTTAAAAATGGTATTTTGGTACAATTGGTTTTTTAAAAATAGTTGCCTTGACCTTTATTTTATTTAATTTGTTTCATTCAGTTACATTTTTATAAAATAAGATATATCAGTTATTTTGACCTTTATTAAAAGGTATTTAATGCAATCCTTCAAGAGTTTAATATTATTTAATTTATTTAAGACAAAACTTGTAAGTGAATGTTTGAATATTAAAAAATCTAATAAATAAATTGTACAAAATAAAAAATAAAATATATTAGTTGCCTTGGCCTTTATTATGAAATATTTTTAAATAATCCTTTATGGACTTAATAATGTCATTTATTCATTTTTTTTCTTTTGGATTTATTTAAATCCATTATTAATCTGGGGTTGCCGCAGCAGAATGAACCGCCAGATTTAATTAATTAATTAATTAATAATGTTTTATTTAATTAAAAAATATTTATATAAACTTTTGATGCAAAAAAGAAATTAACTAGCTGACTAATTATGATACGTTTGTTCATCTCCTTACATATAAATAAATATTTCAAACAAACAAAATTACTTCAATAATCAACTAGCTGACTAGACAGCTATATTGACCTTCCCTAATTCCTGTGGTGTTTTCTCTGTGGTTATCTGTCGCACATTGTGCATGCAATTAGGGCTAAACAATATTGGAAGAATCTAACATTGCAATTTGGGCTGGGTGATTTGACTTAAAATCAAAATCTCGATTAATTGAACATTTTAACTCGATTACCATAATGAACGGTTATTTTATTTCTTTATTTTTTTGCCCTGATAGTTCACTGATAAGTTTTGTACAGTTTTGTACAATTTGCTCACAAATTACAAGTGAGAGATTTTTTCAATGAAGGTATTACTTGATTTTAAAATAGTTGAAGGAAACTCACACAATCTACTATCTATTAACGCTGAACAACAAAAATTAAAACACACATTGTCTAATGCACGCCTTTCCGCATCGCCCATCCTTGTCACACACATGTCATCATGACGTGTAGTTACATATTTTTATAACTTATTATTATTTTTATTATTTTACATAATATCAGAATAATATAATAAGTATAAATCATTAAATAATAAGTATAAGTTAGCCCTAACAGAGCAGGGTCATGTGACTCCGCAAACAGTTGGGAATGTAATTGAAAAAAAAATCGACCTGAAAAATTTTGATCGATTATTGGTTCTGAATGTCGATTTTGATTACTTTTCGATTAATTGCCCAGCCCTAATTGCAATATTTTTTCAGGGCGTCTGCAGGGTCTTAAAAAGTCTAAAATGTCTTAAATCTCAAAAGGTAAATTTTAGGCCTTAAAAAGTCTTAAATCTACTGAAATATTGTGTTGTAGGTCTTAAATCTTTTTAATAGGTCTTAATTTTCCTGTGTTCATGTATAGCTACTCAATCTGACTATTAACACCCATCCAATCCCAATCTCAATAAAACTTTTTATTTAAAAAACCATTTTAAACTCTATTTATAGTATCCATAATGTTTTAAAGAGCCCCTATTATGCATTAAGAAAGGTCATATTTTGGTTTTGGGGGTCTCCAACATCAGGCTGATATGCATGCAAGGTCAAAAAACACTTTTATTGTCTTACAATATGCATTTATGTTTACCTAATTATCCCAAAGACTCCTATATGATTTGTTTAGCAATTTATTTGTTCGCAAACCCCTCCTTAGCGTGATAATAATCTGCACTGATTGGTCCAATGACCCAGTCTGTTGTGATTGGTCGACTACGTTCAGCGTGAGACAGAGAAATGCCCTTCACGGTTTTTGAGGTAGTCAGAGTGCAGAGAATATGTGTGAACCCAATGCAGGAGTGTATTAAAGCAATGCAGTTAAACACCAGCAAAATAGGGGCTTTTAAATTCCTTTCCTTACAGTAACATTTGTTTAAAAGTTCACCATTAATTTGCTGCTGAGGTTACTGACCTGACCTATATTTTTTATTATTAAATTATTATTGTATTATTAAATGTGTTAAATTCTAATCATTTTTTGATAGGGCAAGTGAAAATCTTTTCCAACTGGGATATTCGAAAAAAGTCCTTGGCATTTAGCCTTGTACAAGTCTAAAATTTCATTTATAATAGTCTTAAAAAAGTCTTAAATTGAACTTGGTGAAACCTGCAGAAACCCTGTTTTTTATTTTGCGATTTATAATGTGATATGAATACAATTCCACCAGATAACCCAATATGAAAAGGATTTATAATGTTAGATCAATTGGGACGATTCTGCAGTGGGAGTGCATCTCCATAAAATCTAACAAACAATCTATAAAATTTTTGGAGTCCCTCGACACATTTTCATTGTGGTCTGTGCTATTTGCAGAGTATTTCTTTATTAGCATGTGTTGTGAGTATATTCATGCACATGTTTAGGCAGAGATTGATGAATTCATGTTAACTATTTGCATCTCCATAAAATCCAACAACAGTCTATAAACATTTAGGGGTCCTCTGACACATTTTCACTATTATCTGTGCTATTTGCAGTGCATTTCTGTATTTGCATGTGAGTATTTTCATGCATAACAATCTATAAATACAATCAAGAAAAACATGTTATGTTATGTTTTATTGTTTCCTTAGTCTAACAGTATTCAAGTACCGTAACTGAATGATAAAAATAATTCAATCAAATTAACAATTACAATTTCTCATACCTGAATGCTTTTAAAATCATTATACAAGCACAGGCATCAAAAACACGTGCAAATGATGAATTATAATATAATGACTATTGCGAATGATCACATTGCGATATTGATGCTGAAATGATATATTGTGTAGCTTTGCATGCTATGTTTTCAATGTTTACATGCATTCATCCAGGACGTGTTCACATACATGTGTCGATGCAGTGTTATGTAAGAGCACAAATGGCTCAAGGGTCAATAACATAGCTTCGACAGATGTGCAGCCTGTCAGTGTTAGAGACGAGAAAATGTATATTTATTAAGGCAAGTACGAAGCATATACCCTGCAGTACAGGACAGGTTTAGGCAAAACCTCACATACAGTACACACAAATATACTATGTTACGTGACAGACCCTGGCCATATACCTCAGGGTCTTTTATAAGAGGACGATTCAGGAATCTGTGCCTGTGCCTGTCTCGCTGCAGGGCGACCAGCACACTAAATAGTGACTGAGAAACTAATACAACATCAGCCTCTGCCATAAATCCTCAGGCTGTTTAAGCTCTTGAAACTACACACCTTTTAGTCCAAAAAATGCTTCAGTCCTGCCAAACGCTTGACTGATCTATTGTCACCACACTGCTGGCAGCAGCATCAGATTGACAGACGTTAGTAGTAAGTCAAGACGTGCATTAAGTGCTGAATGTGCACTGGTTGTTTGTACATTATTTTTCCAGCAATTGAAATAATGGCTGATGTAAATTTCCAGTGGAAGTTGGGTTAGTGTAGGTTTGTATGCTATGGATGTTTTATACTGTGCAATAAATGGTATAAGACACAGCATACTGTATATGAAGAATTTATTTTACTTATTGAATGAATATGTAAAATGTTTATGTGAGAGTTTTAAACCCAAAACGACCAGTCTGTCATATGAGGGCCGGAGTCAGAGATTTGAGATTTGAAAAAAGAATTACTGAAGATACAGTCATTTGCAGTTTCATCAGCAGATGCCAGCTTCAACACTAGCATAGAGTTCGTTGTCCGCTCTGCTTACAATCTCAAAACAACAACAATTATACTCTCATATAACGTAATTAACTGCGTCATACTTATCGAACCCAGGTTTATTCTGAAAACGTACCTCTATATGCATTTCTGGAGAGCGTCAAAAATATGTCCCAAGAGGATTTTTTTTTTTGCAGTTTTTGCGAATCCACCAGAAGCCGCGGTGTATGCATTTTGAGATCTTAAATTTGTCTCGTTAGTGCCATTCGCTTGCTCTTCTCATGTAAATCCACCAGAGGCCGCTGCCTGCTGGCTAACTGACTGACTGATCAACTGACCCACCCTCCTCCTTCCCTAAACCCAGCCAATATTGTTTTCAAAACCACTGATTGACCAGCGCTCACCCACTTCCTAAAATCCCCCCAAAAAAAGCAATCCAGAAAAAGAAAAGCATTGGGGCAGCCTGATTTATACCACATTTTCTGATTTTACCACATTCTCATGCTGTTATTTACCTGCTTATTTAATTTTTTGGCTTCTGTTTTTGTCTTACTCGCTTTCTGGAACCATTCTTCGCTGGACTCGAACCCCTTCATCATGGTCAACTCCTCTCTGCAACTCAAGTACGGCGACATATAGTACATAGCAAGCTAACTGGACAAATAGGTAACAGCAGTAAAGCCGCCACACAGAGGTAAGAGGGCAGCTGGTAGATGAAAAATGTAATGCAGCCATAAATACTTCTGGCTACATAATTCGCAATCTCCTGAAATGTATATAGGACTACGTTTTTAGAATGAGCCTATGTTGTACATACTGTATACAGTAGGTGCTTTAACCTGATTGGTTAAAACACAGACTCAGAAAATTTCCATGTGCATGTATGTGTACAGTTCTGAAGAGGGATGGCACTAAGGTCATAATATAATCTAGGCCCTTAAACATTCAACTTTAATTAATAATCTTAAAGACATGAGAAATTATATGTGTTACTGTATCCTGGAGCAGACATCCATCAGAAAACCCATGCCTTTAGTTGAAAACAATATAAGTGTAGTATGGTTTATTTTTTGTGTCCTTTTTAACTTTTTTATGTTCTGATAATTTTTTTTACTACGTTTTTCCGTGATTTATAGAGGATAAACAATAAAATGTCACCCACTGCAACAATAGTTTACGTGCCATAAATCTTGTCAGGCATATTTAGTCATTTGATGACATATAAAACGATTCTACCTAAAGGTCACAGCATAGCCCAAAGTACTCATTAAATACCAGTTTATGCTTTTCACTATTCTTCAGAGCTCTAGATTTGTTTGTAGTTGTTTGTAGTTTGTCAGCAATGCTTTGTAAGCATTTCAAATATAATAAAACATATTGTGTTTTTTTATTATAGTTTTTAAATTATAAAGATTTTATATAAATCTAAATATTTATATTTTATCTAAATAAGTACAGGTCAAAATGTGTGTCAAAATCTGTTCTGCTGAATGATGATTTGTTTCACCAATATCAATATTTTTGTGATTTCACACAAACCTATTTTAAACATTGCAAAGTTGATTGTATTGATTTCTCCTTACTTAAAATAACTTACTATTAATAGTGAATACATTTTTTGTTTTATTTTTAGCATTTATTATTCTTATTTTATTTTGAAATACCTAACACCAAACTTAAATGAATCAACTTCTTAACTTCAAAACTTTGAAAGAGCTTAATTTACACACTAATGAACATTTCTTTGTATTAAACTGTATATGAAGACTTGCATCATGTAGAAAACAAACTCCATGTAAAATGGCAATTTAAGTTTAATGTCAGATTTTTTGTTTATATGCTGCAAAGTAATGGCCCTGTGGTTTTGGCATTGCTATTTTCAACCAATAATGTGTTACCCTACAGTCATATATAGGGTATAGTTACCCGTGTATATTAATTCCTACCATGCAGCATAAAAGTGTGCACTAGCTTGCATTTTGAAATCATGAAATAGCCATAACAAATTATTATGTGATATGAAACATATTAATGTCAGCTTATAGAAAATCTGTGATGATTTCTAATGCAGAATGAAGTGCTGTGAGTGGTTGTTAGCAATAGCATGTTGCTACAGTATGCAGTTCCATAACTTTTATTGGCATGCTTTTTGTTTGTTTTTTTGTAATAGTAATTTCATCAAAAGTGATCTGCTGAGATCCTTTCCACCTGGCATTAAAGAGAAAGTTCACCCAAAAATGAAAATTCTTTCATCATTTACTTACCCCTTTCAAATCTTTGCGGCATTTTTATTTCTTCGGTTGAACACAAAAGAAGAAATTATGAAGAAAGCTGGAAACCTGTAACCATTGACTTCCATCATATTTGTTGCAGTGGTTACAGCTAGGTGTTTTAGCTTTATGCAAAATATATATTTTTTTTGTGTTTAACAAAAGCAAGCAAGTCATAAAGGTTTGAAACCACTTAAGGGTAAATATCAAGTAAATATTTTTTTAATGAGCTATCCCTTTAACATATCCTCAAATGTCTCTAGTGAGCACTTGCGATTAAATGTCATTAAGACCCTTCCCTCTTATTTCATCACGCTCGACATCACTTTCACTGGAGCAGTAAATGTGACACACGAGTACACAATGAACAGACACATGTTAAGCGGATTATGAGAAGGAAAGCAAGTAAATGAAAAAGATCTGAATGGCAACAACAAATTGTATCATAATCCGAGTGTTTTGGTGCAATTAGTGAAGTATGAATGGCTTGTTTTGAAGTGTATTTTTACAACACGTCTCATAATGATTGTGCTTGGTCAAAAGGTGAGGAGTAGCTTTTGTGGCTGTTTGAACACATTCAAACACATGAGCATTTACTGGTTGAAAGTGGACAACCTCAAAACATTTTACATTTAGTTTCCACCTGTATTTTAGCATCATTCAATCGTGATCAGATTGACACTGTATTGAAAATGTATCTTAATAGGTATATATGAGGCCTATAACATATTTAAAAAAAAGAATTGCACACTCAGGGAAGGAATGCGAGAGAAATTTGAGATCTGAAAAAGCATACATAGCAGCCTCTGGTGGATTTTCGAAAAACAAAAACTGCAAAAAAAGAAAAAAGTTCCTCCTGGGACGTATTTCACGATCTCCACAAATGTATATTGCGGTTCATTTTCAGAATGAGCTGGGTTGCATATATAGTACTGCAATAGTCAAAGAAGAATTGTTAATTATTCTTTGATGGTGGTTTTAAATGACAGTAATATCACAGGTCTCCTTGATGAACTCCATGATCTTCTGTCCACAAATGTTGTAGGACTAGTTATGCTGAAGTGTAATCCTTTGGGTTTGAAAGAAAAACATTTTTTAAATATCTATGAGCAAGAGAAATATGCTTACTATTAATAACAGCAAGAGGCACTCATAATTTGGCCACATAATTGGTATAAGCTCATTATAAACAAAGAAACTGGTCATCATCACCATACAAAAAGGTCATGGTGTGCCTACAGAGCCACAGACATATTACTAATAACTGTTTATACCAAAAATGAATATATGTTTCTTAGGATGACAGCATTTGCATGAATGTAATTATTATTAGTCAAGGCCTAAAATTAGCACTTGCCAAGCATCAAATAACAGCAAAATTAGATTATATGACACCGTATCACCCACAAGTGCGTGGGAGTTTTTTTATTATTAGTTCTAGAAATGTCTGAGAACATGATAAGGTTTAGCATGGTTATCAGATCACAAAAGCCGGCCTAAATCATCAACGTGAAGTCAAGTGTCGCTTCTTGATTTTGAAAATAAAATCTTTTGTTTAAAGATGAATTAATTCTGTTGTTTCGAAAGAGAATTTTCCACCAAAAAATTGCAAAAATATATCTGTCAATTGACAGTTGCTCAAAACTCATTGAAGTTTTTCATATATTTACTTTTTCAAATTTCATTACGGAACTGACACTATTTATTGAAGAAATAAAGCATACATTGAAATAAATTTATAAAATAACAGTAAAGGTACTGACAGCTCATTACCAGATTTTTGTACTGTTGCTGATGTGACCAACCTAAACAGTGTATTATTTCTAAACACTAAAAACTTAAAAAACATTTTGTAAAATTACAGAGCAGAGAAGGTCTCATGAATAATTTGATTATAGAAAAAATAATAGTTCAGACCCTGTTATTAGTCATCTTACAAATGTGGATTCATTGAAATTAAACATTCAGTGGATTCAGTGGTAGAAAGAATCTTACTAAAGTAAAAGTACCATTTTTTCCCAGAAATGTAGTGCAAGTAGAGTAAAAGTATCTGTTCTAAATACTACTAAAAGTATACTGTAAGTAAAATGTAGCCTTTTGAAAGTACTCAGGTAGTGAGCAGCGAGTATTACACTGTGAACATCATTCTACCTTATACCCTGCAAATTAAAAATGTAGCTTACATCAGTGCCATTTTTTAAGGATGTTTGTATGTGTAAATTAAATGATTTGCTGTCCAAGAACTACAATTTTAAAATGTGAGATTAATTTAACGTGAGACCCAGTGATGGAAAGATTACTGAAAAAATCATTCTCAAGTAAAACCATTACTTGCCCAAAAATGTAGTAAAAGTAGAGAAAGTGACTGTTGTAAATATTACGTATAGTATGAGTAAAAAGTAACCCTTTAAAAAGTACTCAAGAGTAGGGAGTAGTGAGTATTATGCTGTGATCAACTGACCCACTCTCCTCCTTCCCTAAACCCAGCCAATAGTGTTTTCAAAAGCACCAATTGACCTGCCCACCCATATCCCTAAATCCCTAGGTCCATACAAGCCGTCCATACTGAGGTTAGCAGTCAGCTGGCATAAGCAAAAAGGAATTGCGCAATCTCCAGAAATGTATATAGGACTACAATTTCAGAATGAGTCTATGTTGGTTAAAGCTACATGCGGAATGAAATCTTCGTAATGTAATGGGCAAGAATCTAGCTGTGACCATATGTTAATGCTAATTATGCACCGTCACCGTTATGCAACAAGCTACAAGTGTCCAGCAGTTGACGGCATAAACGTTGTGAAGCTTTGATAGAATACAGTACATTCAGTTTGTGGTTGTGTTTGAAAACGTAACATTCTGTAGTGGATTTAGTTATTATCTTGGCTATTTCACAATTTCAGTCAACATACAGTAGGCCTCCTTCACCTTCTCAGTAGTCACATGAAGTTTCTCGGTCATTGCGTATAATAATTTCAGCCTGATCTCACGAGAAAACGTAAGTATTTTACGTTTTGTCAGTTTAGTGGCTAAATCCTATGATTTTTAAAAAGGAGGCGTGACTTCCAACCCCACCCCTAAACCCAACCGTCATTGGGTGATGAGCAAATTGTACTAAACTGTATGAATTATATCATACGAATTGATACGAATTAGCCACTAAATCAAAAAGTTACGAATTGCCCTGAGATTGTGTTGAACAATTTATTATCTCCTTGGACACTTAATTCTTTCACACTGTACATATTTGCTGCATTTATGAAGTGTCTGTCTACTAAGGTCGGCCTGTCTGATGTGTTTTAAATGGTTGGGAATCAAAGGATCTTGATAAAGGGATTATATTTAGCCAATCATCGTAGACAAGAATAAATAAACATGAAAAAGTACACACTGCATTCTGAAGCAAAATAGCATGGTAAAAGTACAGATACAGCATGTACTCAAGTAAAATAAAAGTACACATTGTTAAAACTTCTTAGTAAAGTACAATTCCTGAGAAATGCTACTCAATTACAGTAATATGAGTATTTGTAAGTCGTTATGTTTACACACCACTAGTGTATTTGAAGGGAGAAGAGTCTGCTACTTCTAGATGCTCACTTGGATCTATTGGGCAATAGTTCTCTCTGGCACAGGAGCAGAGAGCCAGAGGCTTGGGATGTGGCATGACAAGATTTATTAGGTGGAGAAAACAGGGAGGAGGGCAAAAGAAGGGCGGGGAACGCAGTGAGTAAAGGAATTCACTTTAAAAGATTACAAGAATGAATGGCTTGATTTTAACTCTTTAATTAAATGACCTACTGCATCTAATAAGTTTGAACTTAAATGTTTGCAACTAAAATAACCTCATTTAGGAAAACAGTCAATCTTACAGCACAATGAGCTAAAGGTATCTGAAACATCAGCTCGCATTGTGAGCTGTGAATTACAGTAATTTAGTTGTTCAGACTTAGTTTAACATTTCATAATAAAACCTATTATCTAATCATCGATTATCAATATATTTTATTAAATATTATGTTAATTCAACAGTTAGCAAATTCATTTTAATATGTTGAGTACACTTCATTCAAATGCGTTGACATTTACATTGCATTTCCATACACATTAAGGTGAATATATCATGCAAAGCTGTTATAAGAGTGTGTGAGAGAGAACCAGCAGATCATCTTCCTGTCTGGCCGGTTCTGTAACTTTAGCTTATGTCCTCTGGGTCTCACAGTTTCATAGCTGTCAAAAACTTAGTAGGATAATCGATTCATGTCAGGACATAATAATGTTATTACAGAAAGGAATTAAAGCTGTGCAGTATATTACTTGGCAGTATTAATAATTTTTTATGCAGCATGTTCAGTTTCTGTGTCAGCCCTAGAGTAGTTGTTGGTTATACATTCACACATGCAGCAGGTACTTTTAAGCAAAGTGATTTACATAGAATTTAACATATGCATTTTGCAGGTTACTGCATCATCTTTATTTTTTGTCATGCAGCAACAACAAATAAAAACTCTTGTTTGCTAGCATGTCTCATTAGTACACTGTAAAAATGCTGGGTTCCACACAAATGAATAGTGTTGGGACAACATGAAAGAATTAAGTTAGCATAGTAGATTTACACATTTAAGTGAATTAAACACAAAACAATTAACAAAAAAAAATAATTCACCCATAAGTAGTTTGCAGAACTAAACAGAAAATAAACAGAAAAGCATAATTTCTTTCAGAGTAAACTGTGCCTCAGCATTTTTGTAAAACCATAAAAAACCTAAAAAAAAAAAAAAACCCTTAAAACCTTAAAAACTATATGTGCATTAGGCTTGGGCGGTCTCCAAATTTTGATACCGTCAAACCTCCTCCCTATTTTACCTCGGTATCCGGTATTACCTTGCATAATAAAAAAAAAATGATGTAAGATTCAGACAGCGTCACCAAACTGTTGGCTTGTGCCTAAACCATTCAGAAACTGAACACCGTATATGCGAATATTCGCGGTCATCTGTTTGTTGTGTTCGTATTAGAGATCTGTGCAGGACGCTCTCTCACACACACACACATAGACAGCACCAAGCGACACACAGCATCACGCTCTCTCTCTCTCATTCACAAACACACACACACACACACACACATAAACAGCATCCACGCGCATGCGCACATGCTCGCTAGCTCGGGAGCGATATTGTTAGACTGCGCGCCAGCTCCCGTTCAAATTACACCAGAGTTACCGACCGCTCCCGCGCTTTATTCGGAAATTTATTCCCGCACCCGCAAGAAATCTGGTCGGGTCCCGTGGCTCCCGCGGTACAGCAGCAGGAATGCAGACCGCTAGTTCATATTTATCACGTCTCCTTTCTCGTTTGGTCAAAACCGGAAATACTGCCAAACTGCAGAGGTTGTGTCCTTTTTGAGACCAGGTCACTTGGTGCGCGCCTTGCCATCTTATCTCACCTCTCTCTCTCCTCTACACTGTCATGTGATGACAATCACGCATATGTATTTTAGGCATTAAATAAATAATATTTAATATGTAATACTTGTCTCCTATTTAAGTGCATTGTTTTTTATGATGGTATAACGGTATTGAAACTGACACCGTTGCTATTTTTAGATCCCGAGGTATACCATATTACCGTATTACCGCCTAATGTGCATAAGTTTTCACATTTAACAAACAGCAGACAGCAAAATGGCAACTATTTATAAATTTCCATACAAATTATGATTGTTGATTCATTATCTGCATATAGTTATATCACATTGAAAAACTTTTACTGTAATACAGAAAATGCATTTTTAGCACTAATTTAAAAAACATTCTCCATTAAGTTTAGTGTTATGTAATTTTTTTAAATGTAATAAACAAAATTTTTTTTCTTCATTCATCCTCGGCTATTTGATTTTTCAACTTACGATCCAAGAAAATACAACTTTACGACATACATGTTTATTTAAATTTAATAAATCATGTAAATTTAGTGGGGCGACGCGGTGGCGCAGTGGGTAGCGCTCTCACCTCACAGCAAGAATGTTGCTGATTCAAGCCTCAGCTGGGTCAGTTGGCATTTCTGTGTGGAGTTTTCATGTTCTCCCCGCGTTCGCGTGGGTTTCCTCTGGGTGCTCCTGTTTCCCTCACAGTCCAAAGACATGCTAAATTGTCCGTAGTGTATGTGTGTGATTGAGAATGTATGGGTGTTTCCCAGTGATGGGTTGCAGCTGGAATCGCATCCGTTGCGTAAAACATGTGCTGGATAAGTTGCCGGTTTATTCCGCTGTGGTGACCCCCGAGTAATAATGGGACTAAGCCGAAAAGAAAATTAATTAATGTAAATTTAGTGATACTAACATTGGCGTTTTACTTTGCAATCAACACAAAAACCAAGTTTGAAGCAACGTACTATGTAAATTGGGGTTAGACTGAAACTGTAACTGAAACACTGGCCAATTTAGTGTTGGAGGTTTCATGGCTAAGAGCAGAGTGTGATTTAATTAAAAGAGTAATAGCACAATTCCACATTCAATGTCTTTCCCACTTAGCTGGCAGCTAGTGCTCTGCAACTTTCACATGGTCACCCACTGAAGCTAAGCAGGACTGCACTCGGTCAATACTTGGATGGGAGACCACGTGGGAAAGCTAGGTTGCTGCCGGAAGTGATGTTAGTGAGGAGGCACTCAACCTGTGCTCTGTATGGGTCCTAATGCCCCAGTATATTGATGGGGACACTATACTGCTCAGTGTGTGCCATCTTTTGGAGGAGACGTCAAACTGAGGTCCAGACTCTCTGTGGTTGTTAAAAACCCTAGGATGTCCTTCGAAAAACAGTAGGGGTTTAACCCTGGCATCCTGGCCAAATTTGCCCACTGGCCTCTGTCCATCATGGCCTTCTAATCATCCCCATATCATAATTGGCTTCATCATTCTATCTCCTCTCCACCAATCAACTGGTGTGTGGTTTGGCGCAATATGACTGCTGTCATGTCATCCAGGTGGATGCTGCACATTGGAGGTGGTTGAGGGGATTCCCCCCAAAAATGTGTAAAGTGATTTGAGTGTCCAGAAAAGCGCTACATTTGTAAGGAATTATTATTATAATTATTATTCACATCCAGGAGAGTTACGATATGGAGAAGTCCCAAAGAATTGTATCACCCAGACTATTGCATGCCTAGAGTGAAGCATGGGGTGGATCAGTGATAGTTTGGGCTGCAATACAAAGGTATTCCCTAGGCCTAATACTTGTGCTAGATGGGCGTGTCACTACCAAGGACCACCGAACTGTTCTGGAGGACCATGTGCACCCAGTGGTTCAAACATTGTATCCTGAAGGCAGTGCCGTGTATCAGGATGATAATGCACCAATACACAAAGCAAGACAGAGTGGTTTGATGACCATGAAAGTGAAGTCGAACATCTCCCATGGCCTGCACAGTCACCAGATTTACATATTATTGAGCCACTTGTGATTTGGAGAAACGAGTCAGGAAATATTTTACTCCATCACATATTGAAATGGCCATTATTCTACATGATAAATGGCTCAAAATCCCTCTGGCCATTCTGCAGGATTTTTATGTCATTCCCAAAATGAACTGATCCTGTATTGGCCAGAAAAGGCTTTAAGCAATAATCTGCATATGCAGTACTAAAAATGCCAGGCAGTGTTAAATCTAAGCAAAGAGCAAATGAGTGGAAAAAATGTTCTCTGAAATTATTTGATGTGCTTTTTCTGACATAATATCACTAATAGTATAGAGTCTGTGGCTCTGAGACTCCAAACAGAGCTATTGCAATCTACTAAATCTCCATTTTTATGAACTTTTTAAGATGCTAAGTTGCAGATGTATTACAGTATGTCAGAATAGCTTATGTTATTGTAAAATAATCTACACTGTAAAAAATGTATCTAATTAACAATTCTTGTTTTTTCTTATTTTCATGTGTTTTCTATTTATTTATGGTTATTATTTGCATCATGGGACATTGACTTTTAATGTTCAAAATTCAACTGCAGTTTAACAAAGAGTCAAGACAATTAAGTAGTTTAACAATTAAGTAGTTTAAAACAATATATTGTATTGGAAATAATATATAGAAATAATTCTATAAAAGAACTGAAGAAGTACTGGCAGTTTTTACCAAGTTTTTGTACCATATTTACAACACCAATTCAGACAACATATTACTTTAAACTGCTACAAATCTCAGTAAAAGTTACTTTTTCCAACTTTTCAACATTAAAAATCAAGGTCCCATATTGCAATTCAAAAGTATAAATAAATTAAAAAAACATAATTTTTTTCAGTGTAAATCGACTCTTACTCAAGTGCTGTGTATTTCTGAAACTGAATGAAACTCCAGTCACCTCAGTAACATCTGCATTGCACAATCCAGTGCGTAACTGGAGAATCACTCAAAGAAAAGTGCTGAAATTTTGTTTTGGGTGTTTGAACGTTGAAGGAAGAGAAATGATTGTGTCGGGGCAAAGGGCCATCTGTGGCTCCTGTTAGTTCTCAAACCCTTCTGTGAAATATGCAGACGGAGTACAGAAGAAGTGTTATTTTCAGTGCGGGAATGAAAATATCTCTTGATTGGTCTATTTTCTCTTAAGGCAAATGCTTATTTGGTCATATTTTAGTTGGGTGCAATGCATTCATGTTCCACAAAATGTATTCACAATTTATTATCTTGATGAAAGCGTCACTTATAGTATAAGTAGGCTTATACTGTAATTTGTCAGTCAATTGAAGTGCTTATATTCTGTTTGCTGATTTTGGTTTGAAAGGAAGGTGTGTCAGCGTTTATCCCACACCAAAAAGGAGTTTAAAAGCAATCTAATTGTTCAGTGTTTATTTAAGAATAATGGTTTTTCATCTACCCACTGATAAAAGCATTGATCTAACCAGATCATCAGTACATTATTACAGCCAAACCTGAAATCTATGCAGTTGTTAGAAAGTAATAAAGCATTGTTGTACATGAGGATGAGTTTTATGGTTTATTTTATTGATACAAGCACAAATATCTTTGATCAGTGCACAACAAAACTAATTGTTGTAGCTTCCATAATAATTAAAAAATACACTGCAAATGTGCACTGTAAAAAATGTATTAACAGTTGTTTGAATGTGTATTTTAACAGAAAATATTCAATAATCAATTTTGAATTAAATTATGGGTCAATAATCTCTCTAATCTAGTAAATCTGCAGTTTAACAAGGGAACTTTAATGACATTACAAAAAACAATAATGAGCTGCCAGTATTTTTCTGTTATTTTAAAGTTTTATTTTTAAGTATAGCAATAATTTTGTCAACATTTTTGCAAAAATGTCAAAGTATTTATACCTTGTAAATATTATAAGGTAATTGTACAGTGAGAGGCACTAAAAATGCATACAATTTGCATAGATAGTGACTGGCAATGGTTTATTTTGGTTTGTGCATATACAGTAAGTATTGCAGTTCATAAATCGAATGGCCGATGTGCACTAAAAGGTTAATTCCATCTACAATACATCCTGATATATAGAAATATATTCACATATATGTCGTATATGCAACATACATTTAACATTTGCAAACATTTTAAAATTTAAACAATTTTTATTTAAATTTAAAATGTAAAAAAATTTAAATTAAATAAAAAAAAACCATTAAAATTACAAATACATATGCAAAAATATGTTATAGATATAATTACTGTAAGTAAATAAGTTGGTGGTTCATTCCACTGTGGTGACCCCTGATGAATGAAGGGACTAAGCTGAAGAACAGATGAATGAATGAATGAATGAATTATATAAATATACAGTTGAAGGCAAAATTAAAAGCCCTTAATTGGGCCCAATCCCAATTTCGCATCCCAACCCTTCCCCTTACCCCTACCACTCGTTTTGCGCATTCTCATGAAGGGGTATGGGTTATCAAGATTGGCAAGATGGCGGAAATACTTACCAGAGAACATTTTCATGAAATGTTTTCATGAGATTTCTCCAAATTTATCCAGAACCAAGTCATTCAATATATTATCCATTTAGCAACTCATGCAACTCCACGTATGACTTCTTCATCTGTTTGGTGATGACAGTTAGCCTACTCGGCATCGCCCCCTGTGGTTGCAAATAACAGGACAATGGCAAGCATGTCAAGTATGAAAGCCTCCACAACTCATGGCTGTACATTAATAACTGTGATGGTTGAGTTTAGGTTTAGGGAAGGTGTAGACGTTAATAACTGTGATGGTTGGGTTTAGGTTTAGGGAAGGTGTAGACGTTGATAACTGTGATGGTTGGGTTTAGGTTTAGGGAAGGTGTAGACGTTGATAACTGTGATGGTTGGGTTTAGGTTTAGGGAAGGTGTAGACATTAATAACTTATAGTTGGGTTTAGGTTTAGGGAAGGTGTAGATGTTGATAACTGTGATGGTTGGGTTTAGGTTTAGGGAAGGTGTAGACGTTCATAACTGTGATGGTTGGGTTTAGGTTTAGGGAAGGTGTAGACGTTGATAACTGTGATGGTTGGGTTTAGGTTTAGGGAAGGTGTAGATGTTGATAACTGTGATGGTTGGGTTTAGGTTTAGGGAAAGTGTAGACGTTCATAACTGTGATGGTTTAGGTTTAGGTTTAGGGGAGGTGTAGACGTTCATAACTGATGGTTGGGTTTAGGTTTAGGGAAGGTGTAGACTTTAATAACTGTGATGGTTGGGTTTAGGTTTAGGGAAGGTGTAGACGTTGATAACTGTGATGGTTGGGTTTAGGTTTAGGGAAGGTGTAGACATTAATAACTGATAGTTGGGTTTAGGTTTAGGGAAGGTGTAGACGTTCATAACTGTGATGGTTGGGTTTAGGTTTAGGGAAGGTGTAGACGTTCATAACTGTGATGGTTGGGTTTAGGTTTAGGGAAGGTGTAGACATTCATAACTGTGATGGTTGGGTTTAGGTTTAGGGAAGGTGTAGACGTTCATAACTGTGATGGTTGGGTTTAGGTTTAGGGAAGGTGTAGACGTTCATAACTGTGATGGTTGGGTTTAGGTTTAGGGAAGGTTTAGACGTTGATAACTGTGATAGTTGGGTTTAGGTTTAGGGAAGGTGTAGACGTTGATAACTGTGATGGTTGGGTTTAGGTTTAGGGAAGGTGTAGACGTTGATAACTGTGATGGTTGGGTTTAGGTTTAGGGAAGGTGTAGACATTAATAACTTATAGTTGGGTTTAGGTTTAGGGAAGGTGTAGACGTTGATAACTGTGATGGTTGGGTTTAGGTTTAGGGAAGGTGTAGACGTTCATAACTGTGATGGTTGGGTTTAGGTTTAGGGAAGGTGTAGACGTTGATAACTGTGATGGTTGGGTTTAGGTTTAGGGAAGGTGTAGATGTTGATAACTGTGATGGTTGGGTTTAGGTTTAGGGAAAGTGTAGACGTTCATAACTGTGATGGTTTAGGTTTAGGTTTAGGGTAGGTGTAGACGTTCATAACTGATGGTTGGGTTTAGGTTTAGGGAAGGTGTAGACTTTAATAACTGTGATGGTTGGGTTTAGGTTTAGGGAAGGTGTAGACGTTGATAACTGTGATGGTTGGGTTTAGGTTTAGGGAAGGTGTAGACATTAATAACTGATAGTTGGGTTTAGGTTTAGGGAAGGTGTAGACGTTCATAACTGATGGTTGGGTTTAGGTTTAGGGAAGGTGTAGACGTTCATAACTGTGATGGTTGGGTTTAGGTTTAGGGAAGGTGTAGACATTCATAACTGTGATGGTTGGGTTTAGGTTTAGGGAAGGTGTAGACGTTCATAACTGTGATGGTTGGGTTTAGGTTTAGGGAAGGTTTAGACGTTGATAACTGTGATGGTTGGGTTTAGGTTTAGGGAAGGTGTAGACGTTGATAACTGTGATGGTTGGGTTTAGGTTTAGGGAAGGTGTAGACGTTCATAACTGTGATGGTTGGGTTTAGGTTTAGGGAAGGTGTAGACGTTCATAACTGTGATGGTTGGGTTTAGGTTTAGGGAAGGTGTAGATGTTGATAACTGTGATGGTTGGGTTTAGGTTTAGGGAAGGTGTAGACGTTCATAACTGTGATGGTTGGGTTTAGGTTTAGGGAAGGTGTAGACGTTGATAACTGGGATGGTTGGGTTTAGGTTTAGGGAAGGTGTAGAGGTTAATAACTGTGATGGTTGGGTTTAGGTTTAGGGAAGGTGTAGACGTTGATAACTGTGATGGTTGGGTTTAGGTTTAGGGAAGGTGTAGACGTTAATAACTGTGATGGTTGGGTTTAGGTTTAGGGACGGTGTAGACGTTCATAACTGTGACGATTGGGTTTAGGGAAGGTGTAGACGTTGATAACTGTGATGGTTGGGTTTAGGTTTAGGGAAGGTGTAGACGTTCATAACTGATGGTTGGGTTTTGGTTTAGGGAAGGTGTAGACGTTCATAACTGTGATGGTTGGGTTTAGGGAAGGTGTAGACGTTTATAACTGATGGTTGAGTTTAGGTTTAGGGAAGGTGTAGACGTTAATAATCGTGATGATTGGGTTAACTTATGTTAGCACCATCTAGCCGACAGCATAGTTTTAACATGGCTCCATTACTTCAAGTTATGCCTCTAGCGTACTTTAAGTTACGCCCCTAAGGAACCTTTGTTTTAAGCCCCTGTCTTGCAGTCTGTAGACAGACACTACTCAATTTTTCAGGACCACACTCGAAACCAAGGGTTAAAAAAAATTCCCAGAATACACCAGCCACAACGGCAGGATAGCTGCACCCAGAAGTAAGTAGATTCACAAATTAGTATTTTTTGTCA
Source organism: Danio aesculapii (assembly GCF_903798145.1). Classification (NCBI taxonomy): domain Eukaryota; kingdom Metazoa; phylum Chordata; class Actinopteri; order Cypriniformes; family Danionidae; genus Danio; species Danio aesculapii. The sequence continues at coordinate 29,054,789 of NC_079457.1, forward strand.
TTAATACGAATTTTTACAACAAACAAACATATTTATTCATAACCACACTCGTGTTTTACCATCATGCTTTTTAAAAAAACGCTAAGATAAAAACAGCTAAATTTTCTCTATCTATATATGTATAATCCATAATAGTAACTCCTTTATAGCAGTCCCACAACATTCTGACACTCGATGACACTCAAATACCCTGTCAGAAAAGTCTAGTTGCTGGGAATAAGCTTTTTACAGTGTCTGCTATAATGTTAATGTTGTTTTTGTGTGTTTATATAGATGAATACGGCCACTGAGTAAATGCACAGTGCAATTAAGATCTTATTCCCACATTATAAGGCTATGACAACATGATATACCACGTTTTTGGACTTGTGGGGGAAACCGAAGCACACGGAGGAAACCCACGCGAGCATGGGAAGAAACATGCTACCCACTGCACCACTGTGCAGCTAGAACAAAGAAATTTTTACAGTAATTGCTATAATATTTTTTCCTCTAGAGAAAGTATTTGTTTAAGTTTGGCTGGAATAAAATGTATTAGTTTGAAAACATTTTAAGGTCAATACTATTAGCTTTTTTATTTTCTGATTGCCTGCAGAACAGACCAATGTTGTTTAGTGACTTTGCTAATTAACTTAACTTATCTAGTTAACCTAATCAACCTGTTTAAGCTTTTAAATAGCACTTAAGCTAAATAATAACTGCTGCAAAATAACTAGAAAAATATTATGCACTGCCATCATGGCAAAGACAAGTGAAATTAGTTATTATAAAATACTTAATAAAACTATTATGTTTAAAAACGTCTTGTATCTTGCACCCCGTAAATAATTTTTAAATAATTACAGTTTTTTCTGGATGGTTAATAATGTTATCCATGGCCATATATGAATAACACATATACTGTATAAAACTCTTTAATGCCATGAAGTTAATATTCTATTAACCTAAAACATTTTCATATATCAAATGACATTGTTTCAAATGCTGTAATCATCTATAAGATTTTTAAGCTTTCTCACAATTAACATACTGAAAAGTCAAGCTGTGCCACTGCTGCCAGGTCAGCATCAGCTCTCATGTCACTGCAATTATTAAGAAGACGCAGTGCATCGCAGAAGCCTGTGGGAAAAATACAGTGTTTATATAACAATCCAGCTGTGGCACAGGCTCAGTCATGCACACCAAGCTCATTACCAGAAGATGAAACTTCAAAAAAATATCGAACTCAGAACAAAAAGGTGCATTATTTGTTACAAAATATGTTATGTCATATTTAAATAAAAAATGGCAAATAGTACTCCAGGAACCTTTACTAATACTTTTTTTTACTTTGTCAATTATCTGAAGGATTATACCTGTTAGCTAGCTAGCTTTCACTTATATGGTACTTGATGAGTTCATACATGTCTTTTGGACATCTGCCTGTCTCACTCCATAGAAAAAGTGCTTGTCAGGACCATCGGGAGTTACAGGTTTGAATGCTTTCTGAATTCTGAAACCAACACCGGACAGATTCAAGTCACCACACCTTAAGGTCAATACGACCCAAGGGTTTCCAGAGTCTCAGATATCCATTAATAATAATAATGAGGAATCAGAACAATGTGACAGATCATCCCGACCACACCTATTGATAAGCAGTGCTGGTTCAAAACCGGTTTCAAGCCCTTCAACTCCAATTTATGCTAATGTCGCCTGCAGGGATTCACACATTCTCAGCATTTGATTAAATGTAAGAGACTATTTTATTTTTTATTGCCACATACAGTTGAATTTAGAGTTATTAGCCCCCCTTCAATTTTTTTTTTCTTTTTTAAATATTTCCTAAATGATGTTTGACAGAGCAAGGACATTTTCACAGTATGTCTGAAAATATTTTTTCTTCTGGAGAAAGTCTGATTTGTTTTATTTTGGCTAGAATAAAAGCCATTTTGAGGTCAAAATGATTAGCCCCTTTAAGCTATTTTTTTCGATAGCCTACAGAACAAACCATCATTATACAATGACTTCCCTAATTACCCTAACCTGCCTAGTTAACCTAATTAACCTAGTTAAGCCTTTAAATGTCACTTAAAGCTGTATAGAAGTGTCTTGAAAAATATCTAGTCAAATATTATTTACTGTCATCATGGTAAAGATAAAATAAATCAGTTATTAGAAATGATAACTGTTAATAATTCAGGGGGGCTAATAATTCTGACTTCAACAGTACATATGGTCCAAGAAGTGGCTATACAGAAACTAGTGTCTGTTATCAACCCATAACTGGTGTCAAATATAACCGTATTGGTAACACTCTCTGCTGTAAGAAGCCTGTATAATGCATTATTAGGCTATTTTTATTCATTGTGATGCATGCATACCCTTAGGCGGCAGGGGCGGACTGGCCATAGGGCCATAGTAGCGGAACATTTCCCGGTGGCCTGGTGGTCAATCTGGCCTGCCACCATGAGTCTGGCCTGCCGCGCCACCCCACTGTTAGGCGGACATGTATGCACATATAAAGTTATATTTCACTTTTGCTATCTAATGAATAAATGCAAACAAATTTGTAGAATTTTATGCATTGGGACCAACATAACAATGTATAAAAAAGAGAATGATTTAAAGTATAATTTACACATAGACCATAAAAGCCTCATGATGGGTTTCCCAAATAACCTTTTTAGTGTTAAGAATATGTCTCTACACAGCGGGTGAAAATAAGTATTGAACACATCACCATTTTTCTCAGAAAAACATAGTTTCTAAAGGTGCCATTGACTTGAAAATTTCCCCGGATATTGGTGTCAACCAAAAAAATAGAAAAAGAAAACAACTTTATTTAGTTTACAAATTAAGTTCTAAGTAATAAAATGAAATGAAAAGTATTAAACACACGATAAGGGAGGCTTAGAAGGGCAGTGAAAGCCCAAACAGCAGCTGAAATCTCTTAGTAGTTCTACAGCAACCCTCTGCCCTTCATCAATGTAAATTATTTTCGATGCTTCAGTCCAACATCTACATTAGCAGGATGATGAAGATCAGGTGGACATTTCAGCAAGACAAAGATCCAAAACACAGCCAAGGAAACTCTCTGATGCTTTCAGAGAAAGAAAATCAAGCTGTGGAATGGCCCAGCCAATGACCTGACTTTAATCCAATAGAAAATACAAAATAAGGATCAGATTTGATAGACAAGAACCATCAAGATTTTTACACTCTTCTAAAGTCTGTGAAAATCTCACACCTGAGTAATTCATGTGACTTCATTCCCCACTTGAGAGGCGTCCATCACTAAAAAAAAAGCCTTTTATATAAAGTATTAAATGCATTTCAGTAGTTTAGAACTTTCTCCTTGTATCATTTTATTGTTATTAAACATAACAAATTTTTCAGATTTTTTTGTATTGTTGTATTTTTATGTTTGTATTTTGTTGGGTTTTTACCGAAATCTGGTTTAATTCCATGTCAATAGCTCCTTTATAAATTTTATTCCCAGGAAAAAACATCACATGTTCAATACTTATTGTCCCCGCTGTATATAAACTTTGTGTGGAATTGAAAGCTCCTTTAAATGTTAAATATACTTCATAGAACCATAGATTCCAGTAAAATAAACAATTACAACAATAAAGTCATATTTAGATATCCACGCCTCTATTTTGTTAGAGTTTTTGTTTAGTCAGAAATGGAACACCGGTGTTTTTGAACTGAAATGGAGTATTAAGTGTTTACAAAATGTTTTTGTGTGGGTCAAAGATGTATAAGTAGTATGAACTCCAAGTGAACCCAAATTAAACATATCTGTTTAGCGTAAACGGTAAATGACATTACCGAGGATGTTCAAAAATGAACTACAGAAACATGAAAAGAGGCAAGATGGTTTTCTGTTTCATTACCACAAACATCAAACAAAGTTCTCAATAACTTAAGCTCTAACTGTGAATCAAATATTCTTGCAGATTCTCTTACACGTACAATAAAACAGACATGTTCACACAGCACAAATGCACTGAAACGCCCTGCTCATAGAGGTGTGTCATCTAATCAAATCATCGTAGTACTATGAGCTTTTTGCTTCAAACGCTGCAGGGCAGAAGGAGTTTCAGTCAAATATGTAAAACACAGCAGTTTTGGAGCATTCTTGCTGATTGAAGGGCTCAAACTAAATGTAAAGTTTTGGTAAAGTTGTACATGTCAGCATTAGTTATCACAGTAGATCCACTTAAACTAAACAAATGACAGTGTTTATAATCTGAGTATGTGGTAATTTCTATGTGAGCTACATACTATTATTGAGCTATTTAGAGTATATTTTACTTAGTAAAGCAGTTTTTACTTGCATGCATAAAAAATAAATTAAAATATACTGTATAGTTTAGTGTTCATGAAAAGATTCCATCCATCAATTTTTAACAGGGATGTTGGATTCTATCTCAGAATTGAACTAATTTTATACATATTAAAAAATTATTACATATAAAAAATAATTGTTCTGTTTCTAATAAATAATAAACTAGCGAAGTTGACAGAAGTCCTGTCGTCGATCCCAGTTGTAAGAGCACAAAATAATGACTTGACTTCTAGTTGATCATTTGGAAAAGTGGCAGAGGGTAGATTTTTCTGATGAATCATCTGTAGAACTGCATCCTAATCATCACAAATACTGCAGAAGACCTATTGGAACCCACATGGAGCCAAGATTCTCGTGGAAATCACAGCAAAGTTTGGTGAAGGAAAAATCATGAATCATGGTTTGGGGTTACATTCAGTATGGGGGCGTGCGAGAGATCTGCAGAGTGAATGGCAACATCAACAGCCTGAGGTATCAAGACGTTTTGCTGCCCATTAGATTACAAACCACAGGAGAGGGCAAATTCTTCAGCAGGATAGCGCTCCTCATACTTCAGCTTCCACATAAAAGTTGCTGAAAGCAAAGAAGGTCAAGATGCTTCAGGATTGGCCAGCCCAGTCACCAGAAATGAACATTATTGAGCATGTCTGGGGTAAGATGAAAGAGGACGCATTGAAGATGAATCCAAAGAATCTTGATGAACTCTGGGAGTCCTGTAAGAACACTTTCTCTGCCACTCTAGATGACTTTATTAATAAGTGATTTGAGTCATTGCAGAGATGTATGGATGCAGTCCTCCAAGCTCATAGGAGTCTAACATAATATTAATTCTTTTTCCACTGCACCATGACTTTTTATTCTATACTGTACATTATTTCTGTTAAGTGACAAGACTTTTGTCGAAGCAAAGTCAGACCTTACTGTCCTAATTAAATAAAATAAGCATAATCCAGAGTCTTTTGCCTTTCATATAAGCCACTTCTGATACCAAATGATCAACTAGAAGTCAAGTTATTGTTTGTTGTTTCTAAAACTTGTATAGGCGACAAGACTTTTGTCAGGTAGTGCAATTTGTGAGTTTTGCTGTTATATCAATGACCCTTGTGACACCAATAGCTTGAAGCAAAACAAGGTTTAGAGTCAAAATAGATCATAAAACAAGCAATTCATTTGTGACTCGATGAGGGCAAGTCTGAACCGTGAGCTAATTGACACTTTCACTGTGGATGTTTTGTGAGTGTCGTGGTGCTCTGGCCAAGTGTATGATTCAGAAATGTTAAAAGAGGCCTCCCTTATTGCATTTGCATTTTTCACTACAAGCTGGCTCATGCCAGGGCAATCTTGTCTCAAGAGGTAAAAGCTTTGTTAGGACCTTGCTATTCATAAAAAGTGTTTATGGTAATTATCAAAGACAGGTTATGATTTGTGTCAAGATCACTAGATGAATTGAGTTATCACTGATGCTACATTATTATATAGGGGTGGTGTTGCATTATTAAACTTTTGTGAACTGATATAATTAATACCAGACATAGTACACAAAAGAATATAGAATATAACACAATCATATTCTATATTAATATAATTCTTATACTTAATACATTACTAGGGATAATAAGCAATCAACATAACACCATATATTTTTTTATAATAATAACCCAGCATTATATAGCAGTAAAAGTGGTTCACTTGTTTGTAATCATAGAGAAGACACTTTATCATTAAAGGTTCTAAACAGCATATTTGCCAAATGATGGAATATGTATGCTGTTACTCCTCTCTCAATATGTTCTGAAAGGGAATTTTCAATTTACCAAAATATCATAAGCTGTTTTGAATCACAATTATTCTTTTCTAACATTAAGAAGTCTGTGCGGGCCTCTAAATATTTCCTTTTAACGGCACCTTGGGGGAAAAAATGAGAATTAAACAATTCACATTATATTAATAAAATGTCATGTATTTAATGCTATTTTAATCCTTCCCCAACTGGAACAAATAGACTAAAAGAGATATACAGTATACCTCTTTTCCACAGGCATTAACCAGGTGCTAGTTTACTGCTAGTGCTATTGCTTGTTCGTTTGATGAGACATATAAGAACCAGTTTTCTTTCCCAAAGGCTAAAGAGCCACACCAGAGACAGGCCAGACATCACTGAATACTGTTCATCTCATCTTTCCTGGCAATGCTAGCACAAAGGTGCCAAACACAAACACACCACTACTCTTGCTATTAACATTCATGACTGTACAGACCAACAGGTGCTCAATGGAAATATGTTTAATTCATTCATACATTTATTTTCTTTTCGGCTTAGTCCCTTATTTATCCGGGGTCGCCACAGCGGAATGAACCGCCAACTTATCCAGCACATGTATTATGCAGCGGATGCCCTTCCAGCCGCAACCCATCTCTGGGAAACATCCATACACACTGACTCACACTCATACACTACGGACAATTTAGCCTACCCAATTCACCTGTACCGCATGTCTTTGGACTGTGGGGGAAACCGGAGCACCCAGAGGAAACCCACACGAACACAGGGAAAACATGCAAACTCCACACAGAAATACCAGCTGACCCAGCCGAGGCTCGAACCAGCAACCTGCTTGCCGTGAGGCGACAGCACTACCTACTGCGCCACCTACTGTTTAATTCAATTCAATTTAATTAATAATGCACTTTTAAAACATCAAAGTTGACCAACATGCTAACAATAAAGAGTAAAACAAAGCGTAATACATACTTTAAAATACAAAAAAATAAAATAAATAAAAAAAAATTAATTTAGTTTAAACTTTATTTAACTAAATTAAATATAAATAAAATCTCATGCATCAACATCTCATGCCAAATTAATATGTGTGCACATTGATATGTAATTCAGTTTACATTTTTGTGAAACCGCAAAACATGCTATGTGTAAAACGAATGATTTGGAGCAGTATGACGCCAACAATTTCTGCTCTTTTGCACACTAATGATATTACAGAAAATAGTTTTGATGAAATAAATATTTTTTCTGTAGGTTTTGTACAACAAATTAATGATAAAAATAGTACTTTGCACAACACCAAATAAATGCCACTTAAAGGTGTCTATTATTTGTAACTGAATGTGTTTACCTCTCCTAGATAGTTTAGCACCTTTAATGATAAAGTGACTTCTCTATGATTACAATCAAGTGAACTACTTTTACAGCTATTTAATACTGCTTGTTATCATTATTTAAAAAATAGTTTGTTTATTATGTCAAGCCATTTATCTGTATATTATTACTAGTATATTAAAGTATTATATTCTGATATACTCCCTTGTGTACTAAGGCTGGTATTTATTATATCAGAGGACAAAAGTTTCGTAATATACCACCGCAGCACCACCCCTATATTATAATGTGGCATCAGCAATAACTCGATTCATTTAGTGGTCTTGACACAAATCATAACCTGTTTTTGATAATTATCAAACCACTTTTTGTTAATAGCATGTTCGTATCAATGCTTTTACCTCTTGAGACAAGATCACCCTGTCATGAGCCAGCTTGTCTTGAAAAAGGCAAATGTTCTATTGCATCTGATCTATTACGAAAAAAATGCTGACATGCATCACTTTACCAAATAATTAGCATTTAGTTTGAGCACTTTAGTATGCAAGAATGCCTCAAAACTGCTGTGTTTTGCATATTTGACTGAAACTTCTTCTACCCTGCAGCGTTTGAAGCAGAAAGCTCAAAGCACTATGAAGATTTGATTAGATGACACATCTAAATGGACAACTTTCCATATTGAGAAAATCAAAACAAAACTATGGTTGCAGTGCACTTTTCTCCAACATTTGCTTTTGAAAACAATATTGGTTGGGTTTAGGGAAGGGTTTTGGTTAGTGGTTGCTGGTGATCTATATGACAAGATCCACCTTCTTGTATAGGAAGGACATCTATCTAAAATGTACAACAAAATGCACCATAAGTAATGTAATTGCTTCACAAAAATGTGGACAGCACCCTCGTGTGGAATTATCATCTGAAACGTGCAACAAAATGCACCCAGAGCAACATATAGGGTGGTTATATACGTTAGATCTATTCGCATCCAAACAAGGCAAATCTAATGTGTTTATGCCAACAAAATCTCATGGCAATTCATAACGTTTTGATTTAGTGGCTAATTCGTATGAATTCGTACAATTTAATTCATACAATTTAGTACAATTTGCTTACCCCCTAATGACTGTTGGGTTTAGGGGCGGGGTCGGGTGCCACGCCTCCTTTTTAAAATTGGACATTTCTGCACGACTGAATTTGTAAGAATTAGCCACTAAACTTACATTTTCTCATGAGATCAGGCTGGTTAATGCAGCTCCCAGTAAATTGCAAGAGAGAATAATGTGTTTAGTTGCATTTTCTAAAACAGTAATCAAAAGTTTTTGATGGTCTTGCTGGTCATGGTAATGGGTTTATGTGACAGTGGTGCTATAAATTGTAGCATCTCAATTACCCAATAGAACAACTGAAAAAAACTGTGTGTGTGTGTGTGTGTGTGTGTGTGTGTGTGTACAATTTTGTTGTAATCTAAACTTGCAAGGGAGCCTTTTTAAAACAACGATAATACATTTACACAACAATGATGTATAAAAAGGTTTAACTTTGTATTTTGAAAACGTTTGTGTACAAAGTACTGTGTGGTAATCACATGAATCTATTAAAATTGTTTAAAAAATTATGTATTATGCATTTCAGGCCAGTAGTTGTTGATGTGATTTTATCAAAATATAAATTATGCATCTGCACAAATCTGGTCTCATAGTCCAGCATTGTTTTGGCTGTCAAATATTCTGTATGAAACAAATAGATGTAACACACGTGCATATTATGTCATCATAACATAGAGTCTCAAGTTAAAAAAACTTTCACTCTGAAAGTTTGTACATTCAGTTGTACATTCAGTTGTACACCCAAATCTACAGTATTTTCCACACAGGTAATATTTTCTAAAGACATAAGATTATTAATTTTGTCTACTGAAAAATCATATATACACTGTTATAAATATCTGTTAATTAACAGCTCCATATTTTGTGATTCACAAGTGTTTTCCATTTATTTACAGTTGTGAATTGCATTACAGTTTACCAAAGTGACATTTTAGTTTGAAATAATGTGATGTATGACAAATAGTATATAGAGAAACAAGTCTGTAAAATAACAGAAAACATACTGGCAGTTTATTACAATTTTTTGTAGCGTAAATTACAGCACCAACCCAGACAATATATAAACTAATAAAAATTTTAATAAAATTCAATTTTTTAAATGTTTCAAGGTTAGAAGTTGTTGGAAGAAAGATTGAGGTCACATAATGCAATTCAAAAGCATAAATAAATGGGGAAAAGTAAAAAGAATTACAAAATATGAAAAAAAAACCTGCTAATTTATGGATGATTTTTTTAGTTTCGCATCCAACAAACAAAGATTTAGCAAAGAGCTCTTTCAGGTGCTTTGGCTTATGATGTGCTAGCTCAGGGTGTAAGAGCACAGATTACTGAATGCAGAGGTTGTAGGTTCAAGTCCCGGTTGAGTTGGTGTGTTCAGAGCTGCTGTTTCAGAGACCATGAACATGTGGTTTATATCGCACCACAGACAAAAAAGGTGTCTAAGTGAATGAAGGAAACAACAGATGTGTGTTCTCCATCTGATGACCCCTGACAGCTATTTATGATGATGTGTTTTGAAACTTTTTCAGTGTTGCTGTTGTTGTTGTTGTTGTTGATGTGCTTGCTATGCCTTTTTACAGTACATTTTGACCACGATTTTAGATGTGTCATTGATGCCACTGTATAGTTATATACCAAAAAGTCTTGTCAGGCTTTTCATTTGATGACATACAGTACATTGGAAATCAAAAATATTAAAAAAGATCCCTTTTCCCAGAAATATTAAGAAGTCTTCATTCCAAATTTGGATATTTTTCATAACAACGAACAACATATTTGGCATGCTAAATATCTGGAGCTGTCAGCGATTCAAATCACACCATGTGAATGAGTTCTGATTGAAAATAACATCGGTGATTACCAACAGCCAATGAGAAAGCAGCATCCACTAGCATGGGTACCTTCAGGGCAGCGGGAGGTTGGGGGAGACGTTAAAAGCGCTCATTATCATTTTATTTGGACCCAAGAAATGGAGGAAAAACTCATGTAAATTTGGCAGGAGCACCAGTGTCTGTTTGACGTGTCATCTGAGCCATACCACAAGTGGGTCAAAAAAGAAAAAAGTAGGAGAAATTGATAATTCCCTTTAAACCCAGCTGAGCAAAATAAGTGCATTTTCTACCCCACTAAAGGCTTCTTTCTTATTATGTAGTTGATAACAAAATATATACTATGCGTCCTCACGTTGTTTCCATGTCACTTCTTGCGTGTTTGGTTGTGATACGTAGTTTGGACAACGTTGTCGGCGATTTTTCCTGTTTTAAAGTCATGCAGTGTGAAACCTCCTGTCACCAATCCATCTTGCAGTGTAAACACTGCTCGACGGAACGCTAACCCAGATAGTCATGCAGTGTGAAAACATCCGTGACACGACTACTTTGAAAATCATGCAGTCTGAACTCGGCATTAGTCTTTTGATTGTTTGTGCCGATGAAAGTTGGTTGTTGAAGTTTTTTTCAAGGTTTTTTTTTTGTTAGAGTAGAATAGGACAGTGGAGATTACAGACAGGAAAGCAGAGAGACTGAGGAAAAGATTTGGCAAAAGATCTTGTGGTGGGAATCGAACTCTGGTTTCCGTGTCACCTCAGCGCTACTGTAAGTATCGACTTAATAAACACTAGGTTATTGGTGCTAGCCACTGCAGGGCTTTTAATCCAGATTTGAGAGTTGCATCTCAAGGTTGTGCCAGAATGCCCATTTAGATTCCTTGTATTATCCTGTCCTCTTGTTTACAGGTATATTTCTATCATTGGCGTCCAGCCATTTTGGGTCACTCAAAGCAGTTAGTTCAATTCAATTCAATTCACCTTTATTTGTATAGCGCTTATACAATGTAGATTGTGTCAAAGCAGCTTCACATTAAAGGTCATAGTAAATAGGAACAGTGTAGTTCAGTTTGTAATGTTTAAGTTCAGTTCAGTTTAGCTCAGTTAGAGACATTAAAAGGAGTGTATTATTCTACAATTCACAGATTTGGAACAGCCAACTAAGTGATGTTTTATAAACAAATTTCAGGAGGAGCACGCGCAGAAGTTTCAGTATCAAATACGTCATTGACAATTATTCTATTATCCAATCAGTTCTTGACCAAACCCCTATATACTGTATACCAAAGCTGTCTTACCTGCAGCATCTTACGACTTTAGCATCCCTCCACCACCCCGTCACCTCACCTCTTAAGCATTACAATCCCGGGGGGAGCGTTCTGGGGCCGGGCTAGATACTTCGCTCGAATCCCTATTCCTCTTTGTTTCCTGATAAGAAGAATAACTCGAGTTTGGGTGTCTTCCCCGAGCTCAGAGCCCTCTCCCCGGACAGCACGCCAAATACGCTTTATTCTGAAACTATTGCAAGTGTGAACTCGTGAATTTAGCTATGACTGAAAGGGTCATTTAATGATTATAGAACATCATTTTAGTCATATTTTGACAAGTTACTTTCACAAATTGCTTGAAACATTAAACCAGAGGTGTCTAAAGTAGGGCACGCGGGCCAAAGTTGGCCCATGGTTACTTTTGGTTTGACCCGCCATCTCATCTGAAAAGAGAGGGAGAATGATGGTTAGTTGTGGCGAATGCCTTTGATAATGATCATCTTTTCGAATTTAGTCAATCTGTTTCTTTGTTTAATTGAGGAGCTACAAAAAGTAAACTAAAATTAAATGTTTCATATGAATCAGACTTTTAAAATGTACAGTAAATACTGTCACTTGACAGATAGAGGACAATGCATAAGACATCAGTGAGCAAATCAAGGCAAAGGCAGGAGCAGCTCGACTAGTGTATTCAGTGTTGAGCTCCATTGTGTTATAAATGGGATTGTTCATGTTTTTACTATAATAAGTTAATTAAAAACGTAAAAATTACACTGCATCATCATTTAATATGTTTTAAAGCAACGTTTTCTAGTTAATTTTAAATGATAAGCAAACAAATGAGCATATTTAATGTAATATGGTTTGGTATATTTAACTTCGGAACACAGCCCTTAATCAAGTGTGTTTTTTGGCCCTTTATAAGAAAAAGATTGGGCACTCCTGCATTAGACGCATTCATTAAAATGGCTTTCTACTATATACAGACTCACTGTAAAATGAATTGATGCAGACACCAAAGGTGAAATTTACATATCAAAACAGAACATGTTTTTTATTCTGGACTTTGACAAGTCATTTACTTTACATGCATTAATTCCCACATGCACTCATATGTACTGTAGATGGTCATGACCACACCTGACTGGTCCAGGTTGTCAGGTTTATGAGTGAAAAGGGGCCTCAATCACACCTTTTCTCAGAGTTTGTTGGCCCAGCCCTTTGACTCAGCCTGGAGACTCTGAGACAGAACAGGATGTTTCAGTTATCATTCGAATAATTAAAGGCACTCCTATGGGAAAACTCTTTCCAAAAGAATAGTACTGGGGGCTTTTTCTTTTCAAATTAGAGGCCTGCATAGCCACTCCTGCAAATGCAAACTTACGCTAACACATTTTGCTATAATACACCAGCAAACATCGCTAATGTTTCACATTGCACATAAAATTGTATCATGCTGAGCTATGTGCTGTGCAAGAACTTTAGGAACATTCCTCAGCTTGTACAGACAAGAATCACTGCATGTCTGCAAAGCTTCAATATGAGAAGTTTGAAGGCAAAGCCAGCAGCAATTATAACAAAGTCAGGTCGAATTGTAATCAATCGTTCAAATTTTACATGCAAAAGAAGATTTTGCTGCTTGTTCAAACTGCTTACTTAAATTGAGCTGAAACAACACAACTCTTGAGATTTTTTGGGGACAAATTAATTGTTTTATGTTCAATCCACTTAAATTTCGATTTATGTTGGGACAACATGAATGCATTGTGTGAAATCCTGCATTTTTTTTACACATTACAATTATTTTAGCTGCTTGTTCAAAATACCTTTTTAAAATGAGTTGTATCAATAGAATTCTTAAGGTTTTTTGGGACAACTAGTGTATGTGGAACTCAGGATTTTTTAAAGTGCAGTGTAGGGTACATTTACATGACAATAATGCAAAACCAAAACTGAGTTTTTGAATAGTACTGTATTGTGATGTCAGGCCAAAAGTTGGCAATGTTTTTTAGTAAAGAAACTAAACGTGCCCATACAGTTGCCTGTAGACTGAACACTTATTATGCGTTTCTGCATGACATCATTGTTTTCACAAAATTCTGTTTTTGTAATTTAAGGAGATCAGATTAGCATCATTTTTCAAAACCTTGCACGCTGAAACCAGTATTTAAAAGATAGCATTTTCATTCTCCCCCACATGTTGGTTGTTGTGCTAATGAACAGGGGTCATATTACAGAAAGATCCTAACTTTAAAATCTTATCCTGTTTATTTGGTAATCTCAGTTAAAACCACATGTAGTACAAAAGATATTACAGAACAGCATTTCATAAGTGCATTATCATATCTCAATTACAGCTGGGAAGGTGGTATTACTGTAACATCTTGAGAAAAAAATAGTAAAAATTCTTAACTTGCAACCCAACAGCTGTCCTGTCTCCTAAATTCAAAATTATTTGAAAGCTAACAGGAAAAAAAAAAAACGTATAGTAGCGTTACATTTATAGACTACTGAAAATGAAGAACAAAGATGCTAAATGGTAGAAAGACCCTGAAAATTAAAGACTGCTCCACAACATATTACAACCCAGAGACAAACAAAGTGTCAAAGAGCTTTACCAGTTATAGTGCAGACCAATGCCTTATGATTTCTGTAAGGTTATCTGACAGAAATTCATTACTTTTTGATTTAGTGGCTAATTTGTATTAATCAGTACACCCAGGGGCAGATTTAGTGATTTCGGGGCCCTAAGCAATTCCAGCAATGGGACCCAAAAGTTCAAAAATGCACATTTTGTACTTAATTTTTTGTATTATTTTTTTTTTACTGTTTTTTCTTATATTGTTCAATCTCCTTTCTACATTTTATCTTTATGCAAAATAAGAATAACATGTAAAGCATCATGTAAAACTTTTGAAAGATTAGTTTTCTTAAGATGGATTCACAGCTAAAAATAATAAATGAATAAATTCAGTTTTAAAACTAAATCTTTACTGGTTTGACTGCTAGACTGTTCCATGATTGAAGGTGGGGGACCCTCACTGTACAAAATAGAGTAGAAAACAATGTTATATATAATTTATAGGTATCTTTCATACTAGGTATCCTGGGGTCCTACGCGGCCGCCTACCTTGCTCATTGGTTAAATTCGCCCCTGAGTACACAGCACTTCATTATTTTTTGATTTAGTGGCTAAATTGTATTGGTTAATACAATCTCATTTGTACATTTTTGTATGAATTAATCATCCCCCAATCAGGAGTAGGTTTAGGGGTGAGGTTTGGGGGGCACATCTCCTTTTAAAAATCCTTTTAGGAATTAATGACTTTTCGTCTGCGTCATGAGCCTAGTGGTTGTGTGCCAACATATAGCACCATGGTGCTCCCGGCGACCTGAGTTTGATTCCTGCCTCGAGGTCCTATGCTGACTATTCCCTTTTCTCTGCTACCAATAATTTCCCGTCTCTCCTCCACTATCCTATCACAATAAAAGATGAAAAACCACCAAAAAATAATTATTAAAAAAAATCTATGACTTTTCTGACTATATGTAAAATGGTTGCATTTCACAGTGAGATCGAGAAATGTTTTTGTGTTGATCCATTTTGTTTAGCTCCCACGGTATTGGCTGCTGCTTAGTAACAGGTCTGAGAGTTGATTGTTGAACTTGATGACACAATTTAAGATTTCCAAATAAATAAGATATGATTGTGTTAGATAAGAGAATCACAATTAAGAATTGCTACTTATCACAATAAAAATATGAATTTGCAAAAACAAAAAAGCCTAATTTAATGTATCATATCTTAAGGTAAGACCTAGGCATAGGCCGGTATAAGATTCTGACGGTATGATAACCTTGGATAAAAATATCACGGTTTCACGGTATTGTGATTAGAAACATTTAAAATATTTTATAGCAGTCAACATGTCCGGCTAAATAATTCAAATGAATCATTGACTTCTGCTGTCTTCATTTGTTTCAAAACACAGATTTCTTTACATTTAAAATAGCATCTTTGGATATCTTTTTTGCTGGAGATACTGTTGTCCTAAA
Source organism: Danio aesculapii (assembly GCF_903798145.1). Classification (NCBI taxonomy): domain Eukaryota; kingdom Metazoa; phylum Chordata; class Actinopteri; order Cypriniformes; family Danionidae; genus Danio; species Danio aesculapii. Next base: position 29,070,495 of record NC_079457.1, read on the forward strand.
AAAAAAATATATATATATATATATATATATATATATAAAAATCTTACACATACCGTATGAATGACAGAGCAGAAAACTTTGGCGGTTTTAAAACCTTGACATATCTTGAAATACCTTGAAAACGGTTATCGTCCCATGCCTAGATCTAAGATCAGAAATTTTCTGTTATCCACCCCCCGATTTACAATCCAAAATGAATATTATCTTTTGCGAGAACCTCCTCATCACTTTTTATCCAAAACTATTGGCCTTTTACTCACACAAAGATTTGTTTTCCAGTATCAGAACAAGCTGTTCTCATTCTGTTAATATTCATGAATACTCTTTTTAGAGCGCACTTATTCCACAAGTGTTTCTTTAGCAAAGAGCAACAACCCACACTCTGATCTACACAATGACTAAAAGTGCACACAAAGTACATGTTGTTATTTTTTTTAATACAGTATATACGCATAATTTTTTTTTCTTTTCATTTATTCGTATCATGTAATAAGTACTGGGAAACTGAGACTGATTTGCAAAACCTGTTTAAAGGACGACTCCACCTAGTAGTAAATGTTGTTTCATTTCACGAAGACAGTTATTTCATGAGGCCATGTTTTCGTGAATGGTTGTAACCATATTTGGAAATCAATCTCAAAAGCTTGGGTGTGGGACAGAAAAGGGTGTGGTTTAAGGGGTGTGGTGTAGGGGGGTAGGATCCCACTTTCTCACAAGTGATTGGTGGGTTTTCATGAAAAGGAAAATATCCTGTGCCTCAACATGACGAGTATGATTATGAATATGTTTGAGCAAGCACACAGCTCTCAGATTTCATCTTAAGAGTTGCTTTTACTTTCAACAGAATCATAAATCTTGCAAGATACAGTTGTGAAGAGTATAATTAGGAAAAAATGGGTTTTTATATTGAAATGAAAGACATAAAATGAAGTATAATGTAAACATACACTGCAGTAAATGCTGTAATTTATCTCTGCATGAGGGAATTCTCATAGAATGGCTGCTATATAGTATCATGAAACAAATCCAAATGAAAAAGTGTAACTAAAGCAAGAACATTTTCCATTTTAAGCTTGTACAAGTTTGCTGTCAGCGTAAACTCTGTAAACTGACATGAATTTACTATCAAAAAAGGCAACATGTGGAAGCTGTGTAATAAATTACAGCCAAATGATCATGTAAAAGTTTAACGGTGGAAGTTACAACCCAGTGTACAAGACAGTAAAAAGACACTCCGGTGAATACATGCATTAATAAATCACTATCTGGATCAATTTCAAGAATTGCGTTATTGACAATTTTGAGCCCCACCTAAATTACAGCTTTCATGTTCAGACAGTGAGGAACACAAACGCAATGACTAACCCATCAACAATTCACTTTTCTTTGTTGCACAGTTTGATGATGCCACACAAAGCCTGAATTAAGCTGAGGGCACAATGCGTGCTTTATAGTTCTGCTTGACACTGTATTACTCCAGAGAGATCTTGAGTAAACCTCGACCCCCTAAAATGTATGGTCCAACTTCGAGGTTGCAAAGAAAACTAACCACCATATTGTACATTAACATAACAGAAACAGGTTTTTACTATTTAACAGACTGACTGATGGCATATTTTAAAATACCCGTAATAGATATCTTTAATGGAATATTGCCTAAACCAATACATAACTGTAAATCAATGAGCAGTTAAAGTAGCATACATACAAGTGCTAAAATGGTGCACATACAAAAGATTTAAAGTTACAAATGAAACAGTAAAGATTAATTCTGTATGCAATACTAACTTTGGTTCGATACACTATTTTCTTAAAATCGTCACCTTGGAATTATAAGGTTCTATCTGCGTTCTGAAGGATTTTGAGATATTAAGCTTCAAAGTTTTTGCATTCCATAGCAAACAGTATGTGTAACATTTGTTTTCTTAAAAAAAAAGTCTTCTAATGTAAACAACTTATAAAAAAACATCCCATAATTTAATAAGAATATATCAATAACTAAATTTTGACAAAAATGTCAGATAGAACCTTATAATTCTAAGGTGACGAAATTTGGTTAAAAATGGGTGTGTTTGGACACACCGTTAGGATTGGCTATGCTGTTTTTTCCTGCATAAGTTACACTTTATTGTCCGCAATGGGGAAATTTGTCTTGGACTCTAGGCCCACATTTGCATACATCAGACATCAAAAAACACAAATCAACATAAACATTCAATCATTAACAAATATTACAGATTTAAAAGTCTAATTGGTGTAGGTAAAAAAGATTTCTTAAAATTATTATATCTGCACACAGACAGTATGTATCGTCGACCACAAGGCAGTAACTCATACTCACAGAACAAACTGTGCGAGGGGTCAGCTAATATGTTTTCATAGCTTCGTCCTGAACTGATTGCTCAGGATTGATAGTCTCTTTTTCCCTTTGAGTCTCATGGCTGTCTTCGCCAGCCCTCCAAGCTTAGCTTTCGATTGAACTGTAATGTTTCTGCACCACACAGTAAATCATGTAGGTCATGGGGCCTTTTTGTGGCTGAATTTTTAACCATTTTTGCAAGCTGGAATAGTTTGTAGAATTTCCATTTTCACTAGCGTAAATCAATAACAATAATAATAAAAAAGCAAATCTAAAAGTGAAGATCAACTATTTAAAATGTTATCATGTTTTCAATTGAGTATTTTGAATGAATAACTGCAAGTAAACAGTAAAAAATGACATTTGATTGATTGTAATGCAATAATGTGCACCTTTTGTAAAGCTGCTTTGAAACAATAATTATTGTGAAAAGTGCTATACAAATAGACTTGAATTGAACTGAGCATTCACAAATTAATATTTAATATCACCTGATTAATGTCGTCTTATATTGACTAGTAAGTAAATAAAATAAAAAATAAACTAAGGGAAGAGATTTTTAAAAGGATTTTAATAATCAGCCATTCCCCAGTAGTTGAATAGTTCACATAATTAGACAGAATGACCAGTGTTCTGTTGTCACAATGGAAATAGCATACTGGTCAACATTTTGAAAACATCAAGAGTTTATTTAAATGCTTTGGTCCCCAATACTGAATTTACTAGATCAAAATTACAAAACAACCTTTATACTTCTAGAAAAAATTATAAGTAAATATAGTTCAAAATATAATTTATCTTTTATTCAAATATAGTGGTCTGATGCTAAAAAAACACTTTTTATTGTATCAGTTGTGCTACTTCAAACTGTATTTTTGTGTAAACTCTCACTATAAAGCGTTTGACTATCAGGAACTTTAAAAATCGACAGTAAAAGTCAATACAAATGTTAGAAAACATAATTTCTAATAATTACTGGGAACTTTCCATTTATAGATATTTTAACAGAGCAGCAAATCAACAATGCCTACTTTTATTGTATATTTGATATAATAATAGCAACCTGCGTGAGCAGAAGAAACTAAATGTCTTAATGTCTCCAAAACTTTGACAGATGGTTCTGCAAGAGAAATGTTTACAACCATGAAAGCATTTCAAATATTTAATGAAAGTTTGATCATTAGGAAAGCAAACACGCAAGGTAAATTTCAAACCAGTTTCACATGATCAACCTGCATATGTTACACTTACCTATTTCTTTATCACATATAAGCTTTCTGGGGCTTCAAGACCTCTTTTATCTCACAATCCAATCTACATTTTGTAACTTGTACTACTCGATTGGTTGCATTGCATGAATTAAAAGGAAATACTTGGGTGAAACTCATCACCCCCAACATCTGATAGTATCACTGTTTTGACCGATGGGTTAACAATTAGCTAAACCAGTTTAAGAAAAAACAAACTGTACTGGGGGCCAAAATACCACACAAGCAATGTTTGTTAAAAGAGTGCTACCAATACTGAATTTTTACAAAGAAATATGCCTGCTTTTCCTCTTGCTTCCCTGCTAATGTGCTAATGCTCCAATGTCAATAAACCTGACAGAATCTCTTCCTGCTGTACTTGGTCTGATGAATATTTACAAGGCTGAAAGCAGACTCGGATCTGTCCACTTTAGAAGCAAGGCTGCAGTTCGAAATCATTTAAACATGATACGGGTGATTGTGACATGCTAACAAAAGCAGCACGCGTTGCTAAATAATGCCACCTAAGGACAGGTACAAAAATAACCACACTGCTCTTGCAGCCACTGCACACTGCTGTGAGCTCTGACACTCACCTCATAAAATTCAAATCTTACACGATAATGAAAACTATGCCGTACACATTCACGTTTGTCCAGTGTGTTTTATTAAGATAATAAAAATCTACTTTGCATGCAACTGCGTCAGCCCTCTGGGAACCACAGAACAAGGTGGTGAAGCAGTGTCCATGACAGAGCCATTGAAGCGAGAGAACAGAAGCTTGATTGTTTGACTGGAAAGAGGAGCCTGCGGGTCACAATGGCTTCCAGGATGAGCGCCAAGTCTCAACATTCAAGCCCTTCATCAGATATTCCCCTATTTAATACTCCTGCATTGCACTTAAAGCAAACTAAGGGCTCCATACCTGCATGAATCATAAAATATTCATGGAGTTGCATGGTTTCCTATGCATTTAGAGAATGTTATCTGGTTATGTAAATAAGAGGGGCTTTAAATTACAGAGAACTTGTAAATTCTGAGTTGTAGTACATGCAAGAAGAGGGTGTGTGGAATTTCTAGGAGTTTAACCTTGTTTTTCTACTCGGTTTATCTCTTGATATCTCTGTTTTTTTACGTGAGTATGCATGCACATCTAAGGCAGGGTGTGGCCTGGCCTCCAATGCTGAACATACTCCCATACCAGCCCAGTGAGATGGGCGTATGTATCACTTGGACAGGGGCAAAAGGCAGGACAGAAGCCTGAGGCAGAAAGGGGATTGGCCAGGTGAGCCCCTCCCATGAGGTAAGAGGTATAAAAGCCACTGCACTGCTTGAAGAAGGCACTCAGAGGGATTTTACTTTCCTCTTAGTGAGCTCCCCTGCTCCAGATCTCTGTCTCATCCTGCTCTTTTTCTGATCCTCACCCCCTCATAGACGACAGAAGCCATGTCTACTTCCATCAAAACCTTCACCAGTAGTGGAAGCATGAGCGGTGGCATGGGCGGTGGCATGGGTGGTGGCGGAATTAGGAAGAGTTTTTCTAGCATGTCAACCAGTGCAGTACCAATGGGCAGCAGGAGCTCAGTGTCCTTCCGTCGCTCTGGTGGTGGTGGTGGCGGCGGCTTTGGAGCAGGATCTGGAGGAGGCTTCGGCTACAGCATGGGTGGTGGTGGTGGTGGCAGTGGCTTTGGAGGAGGATTCGGCAGTGGTGGAGGATTCGGCAGTGGTGGAGGATTCGGCAGTGGTGGAGGATTCGGCGGTGGTGCAGGATTTGGTGGTGGATCAGGATTTGGTGGTGGAGCAGGATTCGGCGGTGGATTTGGTGGAGGGTTTGGTCCTGGCGGTGTGGTACCCATCACAGCTGTAACAGTCAACCAGAACCTTCTAGCCCCACTGAACCTAGAGATCGACCCCAACATCCAAGTTGTCCGCACCCAGGAGAAAGAGCAGATCAAGACCCTCAACAACCGCTTTGCTTCCTTCATTGACAAGGTTAGTTTTTCTTTTCAAACATCTACAGCTCCACAATACAACAATTTTAATACAATTTTGTGACTTTTCCAAACTTGTGTTTTCATGCTCACATTTTGGGGGCCCTGGTCATTAAATATTAAACAGCCGGTCACTAGCGCACACAGAAATCTCACATTGCAGTATAAGAACGGCAGGCATTGCATATGCCATCATTTCCTTTATTAACACTAAACATCAGTCAAGCAGTCTACATCTTGAGCAAAGGCTCATGTTGTTTTCTTAGTATGCAATTGTTCTTAGGCAGTGAGGTTGAGTTTGGAAACCTAAGCCAGGTAAGATCCAATGACTGGGCCATTCCAAATAAGGGCATGGATCAAGTTTGCCATCTATCCCTATGGTAGCAGTAAAGTATAGCATGTGTGTGTGTGTGTGTGTGAATATTCTTTATAATTTACTCCGTGCAATAGCCCTAGATGTTTGACTGAGGTAACTTCATGTAGGTCCTAAAATCACTTCAGTAATTACCTACACAAAGCTAGTTTCCTGTTTGACATCTTTGGGGAATTCACAATGTTACCACACCTAGTAAATTTTGCCCCCCTACCCCCTTAGATTTATATCCAGTTGTATGATTTTGACAAGAGATATGATCAGCAATGATGTAGCTTATGTATCCCCACTGATGTCATTGATGCTTTGTTTTTTCATGCGAGTCCTGCAAGTTCAAAGTCATTGTGTGGTTGTGCACAAAATTACTTGCATGCTGTAAATCTGCAAGAGGGCGGGTACAGTTAGCACCCTGAGGGTAAGGTGTGCCATTTCATCTCTGTTTAGGCCTGCCACTTGGCACAGTTCTCCTAGGAGCCTCACCTTTATGCCAGGAGGGAAACATTGTTTTGGGAGCATACATTGGAGCTTGAAGAGTCTGAACATGTTGTGTGGTGTCATTTGAGGTTTACTTTTCATTAACAGGGAGTGCCCATATTAAAAGGACAGTTATTCCATCACAGGAGTACTAGCCAACTAGGCATGACACATAAGCTAATACATTTTTATACGGACATCCATCATAGGTGTTTCTTCTCAAGTCTTGAGAGGTGTGATTGATAATAACTGTGGAAGACATCTTGTTGATTATTACATCTTGTTGATTATTAAAGATCACTTATATTTTCTTTTCTTAACAAAACAATTTACTAAAATCCCCCATCTCTTTATCTCCAATACAGGTGCGCTTCCTGGAACAGCAAAACAAAGTACTCGAGACAAAATGGAGTTTATTGCAAGAACAGACCACTACCCGATCCAACATCGATGCCATGTTTGAGGCCTACATTGCCAACCTGCGCAGACAGCTTGACGGACTTGGCAATGAGAAGATGAAGCTAGAAGGAGAGCTGAAGAACATGCAGAACTTGGTGGAGGACTTCAAGAACAAGTAAGCAGCTGTGAAAGAACATGTTTAGAGGCTAAGAGCTACATTATGTGTTTGTGGTATAATTTGACATACTTTTTGCTAAAATTGAAAACTTTTCTTTGCAGATATGAAGATGAAATCAACAAGCGTGCCGCAGTGGAAAATGAATTTGTTCTGCTCAAGAAGGTAAAACCTTCATCTGCTGTGTTGATTTTTATTTAAAATAGTTAATACTTTCACTTCTGTTGAAAGAGTCCTATACTGAGGTCTATGCATGCCTTCATAGGATGTCGATGCTGCCTACATGAACAAGGTTGAGCTTGAGGCCAAGGTTGACTCCCTTCAGGATGAAATTAACTTCCTTAGGGCCATCTTTGAGGAGGTGGGAGTTTGATTGAGCTATATTTCCAATGACATGCCCTTTTCCGTTGTCAGCTGTATCTCAATGCCATATACCCTCACCTTGCCATTTTAGGAGCTGCGCGAACTTCAGTCACAGATCAAAGACACATCAGTCGTTGTGGAAATGGACAACAGCCGCAACCTGGACATGGATGCCATTGTTGCTGAGGTCCGCGCTCAGTATGAAGACATCGCCAACCGCAGCCGTGCTGAGGCCGAATCCTGGTACAAACAGAAAGTGAGAAAGACTTTCAAACATCACACCCACATTGCTTTAAATGTACTTAACTGACAGGTCCTAATGACACTGTCCCTCTTTTCACCTAGTTTGAGGAGATGCAGTCCTCTGCTGGCAAATACGGAGATGACCTTCGTAGCACCAAGGCTGAGATTGCTGATCTCAACCGCATGATCAGCAGACTTCAAAATGAAATTGAAGCTGTCAAGGGACAAGTAAGTAGTTTGTTGTTCTGTGGATGCCATTGGATCAGGTTTCAGTCTATATTGCCAACCAAATCCTTAGTGTGTACTAAATGTACTTTCAATGAAAAGTTAAGGAAAGGAATAATGCAAAAGTGTCTCTAAAAACTAAATCTGGAATGTCCTTTTGAATTGCTCAGCGTGCCAACCTGGAAGCTCAGATCGCAGAGGCTGAGGAGCGCGGAGAGCTGGCAGTGAAGGATGCCAAGCTCCGCATTAAGGATCTGGAGGAGGCCCTGCAAAGAGCAAAGCAGGATATGGCGCGCCAGGTGCGTGAGTACCAGGAGCTCATGAACGTCAAACTAGCCTTGGACATTGAAATCGCCACCTACAGGAAACTTCTGGAAGGAGAGGAATCCAGGTCAGTCACTTGTTTCTCTAATTAAGCTATGAATAACATCTCTTGAAATCTGTTCTATATTGACATTTATTTATATTTAACTTCATCAGAATTGCAACTGGTGGCAGTGCTGCAACTATCCACATCCAGGAGTCAAGCAGCAGCAGTAAGTCTATTATATCTTACTATCAATAGCTACATATAAGGCTTTATCGTCAGTGTATGTTTTGTTGAATAACTGCTTTTAAGTTTAATAAAACTAATGTGTTTATCTCTTGTTTCACAGGCGGCGGTGGCGGCGGCGGTGGATTCGGATTCGGTGGTGGCAGTGGATTCGGTGGTGGCAGTGGATTTGGTGGTGGCAGTGGATTCGGTGGTGGCAGTGGTTTCGGAGGTGGCAGTGGATTTGGATATGGTGGTGGCTCAGGGATGTCGATTGGTGGCGGCTCTGGCATGAGCATGAGTGGCGGCGGTGGCGGTCAAATGTCAATGTCCCGTTCCTCTATAGTGTCTAGTCAGAAGCGTCGCTTCTAAACCAAACACGTCCACCCAGATCCCTCCTTCCAAACTATCAACTACCACCTGGGCAACTCTTTTTCACTTTTTCACTCCACATTTCAATGTTTCATACCTTTTTAATGTGCTTAACGCCCCCAAAAATGCCACGACCCAGAGAGACTTTAATGTCAAAGTGTTATAAACCTGCAAAATGGCTTTTTACATTCACTGTGCTGTCTTTGATTCTTGTATCTTCTTGGCATTGCTTCTCAAACAGAGTACAACTGTCCTTTAGGGGATGCACAATGGGAAAAGAGCTAATGAGACAGACAAAGCATGGAGCTCAAGTATTTTTTCAAAGTGAATAGCTTTTGTTGCTCTGTGTCACAACATGCAAGTATTAAAGTGTACACAGAATTGTGTTTAAATGAATTCTGCTGCACTACAACAGCAACTTTTAATGTTTCTGTGGCATACTCATAGTGCAACAAAAGTTACCTTTTGAGATTATACTGCCCTCAGAAAGGAGTAAATGTCTGGCCAAATGTCAGTTACACCAATTTTTACTCTTTTCTTTACCTGATTTTGGATGATGGGCTGATGAGCTGTTCTGTACCACATGGAAACACCAATAAATCAGGGTTATATACAATCTTTTGTCTTAAGTGGTTCTTTTATCATGCTTTTCTTTTTTACTTAACATAGGAATGCACAAATGCAGCTAAAATGCAGCTTAATATCAAATAAATACTTTACAATAAAAAAGCAATTTATGGTTAATCTAATGGCCTCAATAAAAAAACTTTTATGTCACAACACACAGTCAAGATAATAATTTCATTAAAACATATATGCCAAACCACTTACTGTAGCGTTTCTTTTGCAAAATGTAATATCCATTTTATTACCCTTATTGTAATGACAGGAAAATTGTAAACACTTAATTTTGACCCATATCTTGAATTCATACTTGCACACATACCATTCATTCTATAGACAAACTCAGAAAATATTCCTAGAAGAAAGTAATGGTTTTTGCAAGGGACAAAATTGTGAGACCAAAATTAATAAAAATATATACAAATTAGCATTTAATAATTAGAGTTGGACGAAAGTGGGAAGTAATTTAAGACTGTGGGGAACAATATCCAACACCCTTCTTAATACGGATTATGTTGTTTTCGCCTCAAGATAAGAAAGGTCAACATAAAAAATAAGGGTAACAAAAGTAACAACAGTTTAGTTAAACATCGCTCTTAAATGTTCGCTACACGTTAAACATTTGTTAAACAGGTGCTGCCGACCAGCGACCACTATTCGAACGCGTTCCCATAGGACCTAAAAACCACACCTGACCAGGCAGTGCCAAAATATCATGTTACAACAGGCAGACTGAGATCCCATTCAATGAGGGTTAACCTGGCAGGTCAGTCAGTATTACTCAAACTTTTTGAAGGACAATTCTGTTATTGTTTAAAGGGAACATAGTTTACCTCTTTTTTATGATTTAATATTAATATTATGGTTCTTCTGAGAGTGCCAGTTTAGGTTCAGTTTAAAACACAATTCAGATTTTTTTATTATAATGTGTTAAAAAGTGTCATGTTGGGGGCGTGTTCACAGTTCACTGATTTATGGGTGTGTTGTGATCGCGAGAAATGCAAATGGCTGAAGTATAAGGTAGACTCAATGAGAAGTACACATGTTTGCAAACCTACCTAAAGATACAACCAATAATTCCGATTAGAGCGATAATGTGGAGAATATTGATCTTGTGTTGAGCCCAATGAGCCTTGCATCTAAAAATAGAGCTAGGGTGTTCCTTTAGTGATATCGCTTAGACTCACGCTGAAAATGGCGGACGTGAATCAACAAACTGAGGATATGATGACGTGCCTGTCAATCAATGTTGGTGGGCGGGGGGACCACACTCCTACGTAAAGTTGCGGTCGGTTTGAAAACCGCTCCAATTGGTCCAACGTTTTTTATGTTGTTAAATTGAAAAAAAAAAGCACTGGGTGTGCTTATATCACCCCAATATGACGCTCTATACACCATACATGCACATATGTCTGTCCAAACAGCTTGAAAAGTAGATTTTTTACCATAGGTGCCCATTAAGTGGATAAATCTGATAGCAATTGCCCTGTGAGAGATATCAGCTAATGTTAATTTATCAGTGTGCTGCAGGTCAGATTTATGAAATAGCCAAGCTGTGCAAATTACCTGATACTTTTGGTACACCTTCATCGAGTTGATCCGAAATTAAATCCTTTTACGGTGCAGGGAAGCGTCAAAGAGACTGACAGTATTTAATTTAAGGTAACTAAAATTATATCTACATAATGCTGCCACCTAACGGTAAATGTACATTTTGTCAACTTGTCAACGTCCAGATGATTATTACAAACTTTAGCCTAAACAGTGAATTTTAAACGTATCTATCTATCTATCTATCTATCTATCTATCTATCTATCTATCTATCTATCTATCTATCTATCTATCTATCTGTCTGTCTGTCTGTCTGTCCATCCACCCATCCATCTGCACATAAAGAAATAACAAAGAACAACCTTACAAACACAAAACTTCAAACTTCATTTTATTGTATTACAGTACATTAAAATACATATGCTTTAAAATTATTTTAAAAAGTTGTTTTACAAACTGACAAGTTCCACACGTTTACATGGTGTATAATATCTTTCTTTGAAGCTAGTTAACATTATTTTGTGAAAATTTTCTGAAATTAAATGAAAAGTTGCTGTTAATTTACATATCCACATACACAACTAAAACCTCAGTCCTTAGTCACGGTCCTACAAAAAAATTTGCTGAAAGGGGCTAATAATTTTGACCTTAAAATGGTTCATAAAAAAAAAAAAAAAAAAAAAAATGCTTTTATTTTAGCTGAAATAAAACAAATAAGACTTTCTCTAGAAGAAAAATATTATCAGACATACTGTGAAAATTCCCTTGCTCTGTTAAACATCATTTGGGAAATATTTAAAAAAGAAAAAAAATTGAAAGGGGGGCTAATAATTCTGACTTCAACTATATATATATATATATATATATATATATATATATATATATATATATATATATATATATATATATATATATATATATATATATATATATATATATATATATATATATAGTTTGGCACCATATATGATAACGCAAGTTGTATTGCAACTAGAGGTCATTTACTAATTTATCAGGCATTACAAACAATTTCAATCTCAAATTTTTATGGTGTAAACATATAGATTGTGGAAAAAGTAATATTTTTTTTTACTTTTTTCACTGAACAATTGTATTTGAATTGCTTAAAGGTGATACATTAACTGACCTTCTTTTGTTGAGTGTGATATTCTTAGCATACTAATGAAGCATTTTTGCAGAAGTAGATGAAGCTGATAGAAATGCAAAGGCCTGATTGTCTAAAATTAACTTGAGCTCTGCAGCTAAACTTCCTGTTAGCAGGGATGGGTTGAAAGTGAATACAGAATATTTGCAGTTGAAAAAGTCTTGTGCTTTTAATGTTGAGCAGCGAATTCATAGAAAAAGAGGACGTATGTATGGGTGCAGCCAATGGAGGACTGGAGAATGATTGACAAGTGAATTCCACTATACTCCACCTGTTAATATCAGCTGCATATAAAAGCGTGAATCAAGAAATGAAAATTGTTGTGCACCTCCTGAATGTATCTTTTGTATTGCATTGGGGTCGGGATACCAGAATTCTGTGATTCAAATTATTCATTTGTATCCGATAACTTACTAAGATTTTTGACATTGAAGAAAAACCTCTCCTGACCTTTTTTATTAAACACGCATGAAATTGATTAGATATTACAACAATGTGCATATACAAATGTTTGACAATTGAATAAACAGTTTTGAGTGTGATGGCATACATGATGAAAAACGATTGAGAAGTTGTGAAGAATTTGACACACAAGCCATATGCGAATATTTTTTGTCCAAACTTTACTTACTGTTTGTACACATGTGCCACAGCATTTGCAATTTTCTTAAATCAATGAGAAATGCCACTCTAAAGTAAACAATAAGCTAATTGTTCAGAGATATAAATTTAATAATAAAATTAAAATTAAATTGTGAATTGAGCCAAAGCAATTGAGAAAAACTGTAAAAAGTAAGTAATCTGCTTATTAAGTCTGATGCCATGAAACACTTAATCAAACACTTTACTGTATAAGATCCAAAGGCAAATGATAAGACGTACTATATATACTCACAGTGTGTTGTAATACTATCAAAAAAAGCAACAACAAAACCAAATCTCAGTCTAAAAATGAAAAACAGGGAGAAAAAATGTGCACAGAGACCACAAAAAGGCCATCGAAAAATGCTAAGTTGTTATTTTCTAGGTCAATATGGCTGGGAACTACAATCTAATTCTGGCGTAATGATCAAGGGACTTTGCTGCAGTACCATGGCTCAAGCAGGCACAATGATATTACGCAGCACCTGAAAATAATCTCCGTCACTAAGCTCTACACTTGTAGCACCAGTTAGAATCTGCGTAGAATCAAAAATGCTAAATCGTAAAGGCTTTAGCGTTCTTTTAAATGTGTGATATAAACAAACACTGCTCAAACATAGTTGTTGCGATAGTATTCTCAACGAAAATGACTTGGAACTGGAGTTTTCCCAATATATCACATCTTAGCAAGCAGACAGTTTTCCAGTGTCTGTTTGGAGTATTTGTATTCCCAATGTGAAAATGAGGTATTACATTGCAGTCACTCTGGGGTTGTTGGGGTCAAATGTCATGATCTCCATGTGGATAAGACCTGAGAGACATGTCAAGACAGATAAGTCAAACTTACATAAGAATGTATACATGTTTCTGAACAGATTTATAAGCATGTTAGAGTGCGAAGCTTAATATTTGTACAATTGAAGGCAAAATTATCAGCCCTCCTGTAAAATTTGTGTTCTTTTTTATATACATTTCCGAATTGCTCTTTAACGGAGACAAGATTACTCATTTATTCATTTTCCTTCAGCTTAGTCCCTTATTTATCAGGGGTCACCACAGCGGAATGAACCACCAATTATTCAAGCACATGTTTTACGCAGCGGATGCCCTTCCAGCAGTAACCCAATACTGCGAAACGAAGAGAAGATTATTCCAACACTAATTTCTAAAAAATTGATTTCTTTTGTATTCAGCAACGAATACTACATCATATTTATGTAGTTATTTACTAATATTCAGCTTAAAATGCAATTTAAACTGTTAGTTAAATGTTAACTAAGCAAGTTATTAAGGAAAGTCATTGGACAATGGTGATTTGTTCTGTTCCAAACCAACCTAAAAGAGATAAGACTTTCTGCAGAAGACAAATATAATAGGAAATACTATAAAAGTGCTGTTAAACATCACATTAAAATGTCAATTTCACAAGAGGGCTAATCATTTTATCTTCAGCTTTATATGTGTACATATGTATATGTAAACGTATGTGTTCTTACTTTTCCATTCACTGACAGCCAGGTCCATACTCTCAAAAGAATCATCATATGGAGGAGATACAGGCTCATTTTCAGGGTCATGAAACTCAGAGAGGTACGGATGTGAAAGGCCAGTTTTTGCAGAAAGTCTCACCTCTGGGTCCAAAACCAGCATACCTTCCAACAGATCGATGGCTGTAATTGAAACACGTGTTAAATAAATGGCGAATTACGGCACAACAGAAGTCAAACTTTGATATTAGCTTCACAAAGGCTTGCTTAAAAAGCTCTACTGAAGAAAAAAAGCCACTTGTATGGGCTGAGGGTAAGTAAATTAACCGCAAATTTACATGTTTGAGTGACAAACAGCATTTTTGAAACCAAAATATGAAATATTTTCGTAGTATAATCTAGTCTACCGCTAGAGGGAAGCATTTCCTCATTTAAAATATCATGAATTTCCTCATGTCAATATACTGTAATAAAAGCTGTTTATGTAAAATTACGGTTTAAAGCTGAAATCGATAAGATTTGTAGCCTTACCATTTGGATCCATTCCAGAAAACACCTCTTTGAAGACCTTTTTCTTTTGGACTGGAAGAGAGCGGACATAAGACTGCGCCTGCCATCAAATTAATACAAAAATGAATATCAGAGTAGAAAATAATGTGTTCAACAAACAATTGACTGGTGGTGTTTTCCTACATCTTTGCTTTGCATTTTCAGAACCAGCGTTGAGTTTGGTGTCCCTGTCAGGTTGAGGATCTTCTTCAGCTGGTCAATACCTTTACAGAGCATTAAGGAATAGGAATAGTGTTTTGTTGACGTGTATATTTAAGAAGTGCCCTCAAGAGGAAGGATACTGTCACTGCCTGGGAAAAGCACTTCTCCTGTTATCATCTCGGCCAGGATGCAGCCAGCAGACCAAACATCGACTTAACAGAGAACACATTGACAAAGAGCTACGGTGATTTAAATGTACAAAGAACTTGACAGAATAGAAGACATCCTGATGATACATCTCAGAAGACATATATTTCAGAGGATTTTCTCATCTGCAGTACATCTTTAGTTGTAAATGTCCTATAACTCACACTCAGATGGTTCTAAATGTTTTGGGATTTGTTCTGTTGAACACAACATGAGATATTCTTCAGTATATCTTCTTTTGTATGAAAATAATACAAGTGGTTTTGAACAAGTGGAGGATGTGGAAACAAAGACAGAATTTTCACTTTTGTGTGGACACTTTAAATCACAGGTCTCAAACTCAATTCCTGGAGGGTAGCAGCTCTGCACAGTTTTGCTTCAACCCTAATCAAACACAGCTAATTCAACTAATTAAGGTGTTCAAGACTACTATAGACTTCAGGAATTGAGCTTGAGACCACTGCTTTAAAAAGAGGTCCAATGGCTTTAGATTTTTATAATTTAGAATGTTGGCTATGTTGGTATATGTGGGCAGTACGACATGTTGCCTTTAGCCTCTTAAGGCCCAAGATGTTTTTTTCATGCATTTTTTTATTTCTCTTTCCTATTTGGGTTCATTTGAACCTAATTAGAATAAAAATCTATTTGAATAAAAATCTACCATCTTTTGATATGATGTACTTTTAGAGAAAAATTATGTCAATATATGTGGACTCGTGGTCCAAATTTATATAAAACACTTTTTCCTGAATGTTTTTTAATGCCTATACAACATAGATTTTTTTTCTTTTTGAACTTGCTTTGACTAAATTTTCCCATTTTGGACAGTTAAAAATAGGGTTTGGGACATTTCATATGCTGCAAAACAGTTGCAGGATGACACCGTATGTCTGTAACAAAATATAAAACATTCAAAGTATTTTAAATAGCCACTTAAGAGCTAAAATGTGCTGTCCACATATGTGGACACTCAAGCCCTAGGAGGTAATAGTCATCAGCCCAATATGCAAGTGGAATAATATATGAGTAGTAAACATGCACCCTAATCTGATGCAGAAACACTGGCAAGTCATTTTTAAAGTTTTTTTGTAACACAAAATTGTTCCTGGAGCTTTGTATGATTACAGGTAAACCACAGAACTCTCATGAAAGAAGAACTCTTTTGACATTGTTTTTGGTTCCTTTTCTGGACTTTTTTGAATGTCCCAGTACCATTGCTGACTATTCCAGCAGGCTCCTTGATGTCAAAAGGACAGTAGTTTACATGCATTGTAAGAATACAAAATCCAGTGAACAGTAAATTTAGAATTGACACTTTCAGATGAATATAACTTTTCTTACATTATAATGTTTTTTGTGAACTTATTTTGGCTGTCAAAAGGAAATCAATGTGTGGATTTCAAATGACATGAAGAGTTCAGATGCAAAAACCTTTAAGTGCCGTCTAAAATTTCCATAAAAAATGAACATGTTTCACAGCCTCCTTTGTTTATGTTGAGATATTTAACGGCAACGCAGTGGGGCAGTAGGTAGTGCTGTCGCCTCACAGCAAGGAGGTCGCTGGTTCAAGCCTCAGCTGGGTCAGTTGGCATTTCTGTGTGGAGTTTGCATGTTCTCCCTGTGTTTGTGTGGGTTTCCTCCGGGTGCTCAGGTTTCCCCCACAGTCCAAAGACATGTGGTATAGGTGAATTGGGTAGGCTAAATTGTCCGAAGTGAATGAGTGTGTATGGATGTTTCCCAGAGATGGGTTGCGGCTGGAAGGGCATCTGCTGTGTGAAACATGTGCTGGATAAGTTGGCGGTTTATTCCGCTATGGCGACCCCGGATTAATAAATGGACTAAGCCGAAAAGAAAATGAATGAATGAGATATTTAACTTTAAAGACCAGGAAAAGGAAGTATTCTTTGCCATAAAAGTGATGTTACTGAACATACACACAGAAGCCTGATAAAGATGATCATTTTAGAGGAAAATTTCAGACGGCATTTAGAGGTTTTGCATCTGAACTCTTCACATGTTTTTAAACGTCATTTTCAACTTGATGTTGTTTTAACATCCCCTCTGGGATAGAGGATGAGTGAGCTTTCTGATTTCATCGGAAATTTCTTAATTTGTATTCCAAAGATGAACAAACATCGCATTTATTTTTGGGGGGTAAACTAACCCTTTAAATCGTTGGTTATCTAAAGTCAACAAAAATATCTATAGATAATTTTATAATACAACAAACTAGTTACATGTGTTTGGACAGGTCAGTAATATTCACCTTATTCTATGCATATGAGTGGGCGCAGCCATTTGAATCATTTTGGCTTGAGACTTCCGGTCAAATTCAATACCATTCATTTTTAGAGGTTAAAAACAGCTCGTTTTGCTGCTTGATGTTGCAAACTAATATTTTCTTATTATCTTATTCTACTTTGTATAATCATGCAAATACTGGTTTGTAGAGCAAGTAGTTTGACCAATTTCTGACGTTTATTATTCCTATTCATTTCTCCCGTAGGCGACTGAATCGGAAGTTCTACAACAATCACAAAAAACGAGCACACTTCCGCATTGAAGAATAAGGTCAATAAGGTCAAAGGTCACCTGTTTGAGTGTAATGCATCCAGTTGAAGATGACTTCGGGTGCTCTGTACCAGCGTGTCACCACATAGCCTGTCATCTCAGTCTCAGTATGTCTTGCCAGTCCAAAGTCCAGGATCTAACAAAGAGTGTAAAAAAGCAGGCCACACCGTAGATAAATAAGCAGCTGAACAAGAGATGACAGAAGGTTTTATGATAAACTTTTCACGTCAAACAAATGATCATCTCTTTGTCTTTACCTTTAATTCACAGTTTTCATCCACTGCAAGGTTGCTAGGCTTAAGATCCTGCAACAAGACATCAGTGATTTAACTGATTAAGCCAGCCTGATCTCACTAGAAAACGTAAGTATTTTACGATTGGTCAGTTTAGTGGCTAAGTCGTACGAATTCGTACAAGTTCAGTCGTATGAAATTGTACGATTTTAAAAAGGAGGCGGGGCACCTAACCCCAACCCTAAACCCAACCGTCATTAGGGGATGAGCAAATCGTACTACATTGTACGAATTAGATTGTAGGAATTCATACGAATTAGACACTAAATCAAAAAGTTATTGTGTTGGATTAAGATTGTGTTGGATTAAGCACATAATCTATTATTAAGCAGAATTTGATTGTTAAGAAGAAGTGTTAAGGTGTGAAAATGCAACCAATGTTTTAGGTTCAATTTTAAAAACCATTTAAAACCATTGGTATGCAAAGTTTGGAGTGAGCAAGATAAAAAAAACACATTATTTGACAAATTAATATGTTGAATGTGTCCGGCATGTTGTTAGCATGAATTAGCATGTGTGGCTAACACATTTCTACAGAACTCCTTTGCATTTTTGAAAGCATAAATTGCTTGCTAGCAGTTTCAACCACAATGTTGAGCAGCACAACTTCTTTCATCATTGATGAAAATGAGAATTGTTTCTCGAGCATCAAATCTTCCCATTATAATGATAACAAGAATCATGTGACTCTAACGTAGTTAAAATGTATAATTAAAAATGTAATAGGCTGTACGGGGGTGCAGTGGGTAGCACGATCTCCTCACAACAAGAAGGTCGCTGGTTCAGAAGAAGCCTCGGCTGGGTCAGTTGGCGTTTCTGTGTGGAGTTTGCATGTTCTCCCCGTGTTTGTGTGGGTTTCCTCTGGGTGCTACGGCTTCCCCCACAATTCCTGTGCTATAGGTTAATTGAATAAGCTAAATTAGCCATAGTGTATGAGTGTGTATGGATGTTTCCCAGTGATGGGTTGCAGCTGGAAGGGCATCCGCTGCGCAAAACATATGCTGGAAAAGTTGGTGGTATATTCCTCTGTGGCAACCCAGATTAATAAAGGGACTAAGCCAAAAAGAAAATAATAAAAGAAAATAATATATAGTAATAATGTGTTACTGTTGATTTTACTTGAATATTATGTTCAATATAATGGTTTTCCCTCATGAATAAAATAAAAAACAACCCCAACAGATATAAAAGTAGGTTATAAATAGGTAATATTTATTCTACATACCCGATGAATGATCCCAGCAGAATGGATATACTACAAAAAGAAGTATCAGTTACTTATAATCAACACTGATGTGGAAAAATCATGCGATATTCAATATTCATCAATCAATATCATCAATAATGTGTTACACAGGCAAGAATGGGGGTCTAGGAGAATTAAAAAGTTTGAAGTAACATGAAGAAGGCAGACCTTGAGTCCTCGCAGTATCTGATAGAACAGGTAAGTGACGACATTGCTGGTTAACTGTTTCCTCTTCATTATGTGTCCAAGATCTTGAGCTACAAAAGGCATCACCATATAGCTGGACAAAAACATGACAGAATGTAGCTGAAAATATTGTGCCATTTAGTGTAACCTTTTAAAATGTATTGTGACATTGAAAAAAATCACACACCATGCAAAGTTCCTATCTACTGTAGATCATACTCTCATGCAAATACGAATACATCCACACATATGCATGCATTGCGACCTTCAGCCTGTCACAACAAGTGCAAGAGTTCTGCACAGGAATGCATTCTGTTCATCTCGACACTCACAACGTATCAAATTTCTCCAGCGAAGAATCAGGGGTGAAGACATTAAGGAGGCAGATCACCTACAGGAAGAAGAACAGGTTTGTTATCAGGAATAATTTCATTGATCAAATGTTAAAGATTGTTCATTACAAATCATTTCAGATTAAATAAAGATAGCGAAGGAAGTTGTGAAATCTATGCAGTGCTTTGAATGACTGAATGGCATGTATATGGTTTGTTACTTTTCTTATTTCGCTACTGCGTCTACTGTAATGAAAATATATAGCAGGCAAAATTGACCCTGTTTACTTTGTTATATAACAACACTTTTGACCACAGTGTGAAAGTCTCAAAACACACCTGCAGCCAATCAGCAGTAAGGAGTGTGTCTGGTCAATGTCATTACCGTATAGAAATTTTGAGCCACTTGCAGAATAGTGGTCAGGTCACTACGTGAAACTGGTGGAGGAAAACATTTCCTAATTCCTCCAAAACACCCCAAAGTGGCTCAATAATATGTTGATATGGTGACCGTGCAGGCCATGGGAGATGTTCAGCTTCACTTTCATCGTCATCAAACCACTCTGCCAACAGTCTTGCTGTGTGTATTGGTGCATTATCATCCTGTTATTCGGGACTGCCTTCAGGATAGAATGTTTGAAGCATTGGGTGCACATGTTCCTCTAGAATGATTTGGTAGTCCTTGGCAATGACGCACCCATCTAGCACATCAAGTATTAGGCCTAGGGAATGCCATGATATTGCAGCCCAAATCATCACTGATCCACCCCCATGCTTCACTCTGGGCATGCAAAAGTCTGGGTGGTACGCTTCTTTGGGGCTTCTCCACACCATAACTCTCCCAGATATGGAAAAGACAGTG
Source organism: Danio aesculapii (assembly GCF_903798145.1). NCBI lineage: Eukaryota > Metazoa > Chordata > Actinopteri > Cypriniformes > Danionidae > Danio > Danio aesculapii. The sequence continues at coordinate 29,091,126 of NC_079457.1, forward strand.
AAGATGGACTTATCAGAAAACAATACATGTTTCACATTGTCCGCAGCTCATGATTTTCTCTGCTGGCACCATTAAAACCAATGTTTGCAATTGGCACGAGTGATCAATAGTTTGGCTATAGCAGCCCGGCCATGTATATTGACCATGTAGAGATCCCAATGAATAGTTTAGACGGAAAAAGGAGAGTTGTATACTGTATGATACTGTATGTTTTTCTTACCCATTTTTTTCAGTACCACATTTCCTTAGGGCAGGGACACCCCTAAGCAGGGGAAAATTAGGACAATTCTAAGGGCCAATACACTTTCGAGCATCAAAGGATCTGCTTTGTTAATATTAACAGTATTAGCTGGGGGCACAACCTCATATTCTTTCATGGGGACCAAGACTGCTAGCAGCACCTCTGCCTTAGGGGCTCTGTAATAAAAAACGATTAGCGTATATAATTGTTATGCCATTTACTTCTTGAAGTTTGTCCAGCCTTCAGATCATCTTCAGACCAAGCCTCACTAACATAAATTTTAAATTTTTTCAAGGGATAGTTCACCCAAAAATAAAGTAACTTACTATTTTACTCACATAAAACAAATACTATAGAAGTCAATGATTACAGGTTTCTGACTGTAGCGAATGGGTGAAGCTGAGAGGCGTGGGAACGGGATGAGGCCAGTGCTTGAGTGATAATGTGAAGCACCTGTGTCAAGCAGCGGCGTCAAGTGCCACAGAGAAGCTCTGAATTATAAAAGGAGGAGAGATGGTAGTGGAAGAAGAGAGAGGACCAGGCCTGGACATTTTATGTTTTACTTTTGATTTCAGTTTGGCGGCAGTTTCAGCGAGGAGCTGTCGTCTGTTTAATTTTTTCATTGATAAATTATTTAAAAGTTCATCGGTTATCCGCCTCCTCTTTGTTACACAGACATTATTCCAAATATCTTCTTAAACTCAAACAGGTTTAGAACAAGAGAGTAAATGATGACAGAATTTTCAGTTTTAGTTGACACAGTAAATGTGTCAGAGCTGAAATTGTGGTTTGAAGCATCAAAACAATAAAAGTGCACTACAACTTCAATCTTTTTATACATTAGAATGTCCAGTTTACAGTGATTGTTATATTTTTTCTAAACTAAAAACAGTGACCATCATACATTTTGATTTACAGAAATTACTAGGTTTGGGTTGACAGACGATGCCATCGTCCATCGTCTAAAAATACACACTAAGGCACCTTTTACACTAATACATCTTAGTTTTAAAATTAAACTAACAAAAACGATCCATGTTTCATCTAGCATTTCTCAAGAGTCCTCCACCTGTACTGCATGTTTTTGGACTTGTGGGGGAAACCGGAGCACCCGGAGGAAACCCACACGAACGCAGGGAGAACATGCAAACTCCACACAGAAACGCCAACTGACCCAGCCGAGGCTCGAACCAGTGACCTAATTGCTGTGAGGCGACAGCACTACCTACTGCGCCACTGCGTCACCTAGTTGTTAAATGTGATATTTAATTAATCTTGTCTCTATCTAACAACTCTTCTGTCTTTTGAATCTATCAGGTAACAAGTCACAGCGTCAGTCAACTGCTTCAATCTTTCGCGTTCAGGCTTGTACATAGTAATTTTAGCGAAAACCTCAGATACTGTTGGTTGGTTCCTGTTGGTTGTGCACCTTTTTAAAACAACCAAGTTTGTCAACGCCATTATAACGACACAGATCACTCTGCCTAATCATGCCGGAGTCCCACAGAAAAAGGGATTGATAGGTGGTAATTTGTGTGTAATTTATCTTGATTTATTTATGATTTGGTTATGGGTAAAATAAAGACCATGCAGGTCAGGTAGTTAAAACAAGTATGCTACAAATAATGAATTTATTATGAATTAATTAATTATTCATAAGTAATGCCTACGCTGACGATGCCATCATCCATCGCGGTGTTTCACATTAGACATCGTACGATGCCAAACCCCAGAAATTACCCATTATAATGTCCAATTTTGCCAGATTTTATTTTATTTTCACTTATTTCAATTCTTTAAAATATTATAGAAGACATGCAACTTGCATTTAATATAATGTCTATGTATAAAATCGCTTTTGTAAATCTTGTAAACCAAAATACTACATCACATCTTTGACCTTATTGATTTTACTAAAAAAAGTGTCTAGTCCAGAAAGAAATCCATGTGGTCATGTTGTACGTTTTACACAATGTACACATTGCTCCTTGCTGTTGCTTAAAACAAAAACAAAAAATCATTAAAGCAAACTTTGCCCTGGTAAACTTCACTTAAACACTGCTCAAAATCATTTGGCATTCCAGTGACTGAACTGGTCTGGGATTTGAAAAGAGGATAAAGTATTGCATAAATCATTCTTGATCCTCTTGCTGCTCATATTAAAGACACAGCAGTGTGAGTTAACGCAGGCTACTGTTTACTAAGCACAGAAACCGGTTTGAGAAGATAAAGCAGGGGCTTTCACAATAACAGTATCACCAAATCTTTTCATTCTCTTTTTATTGACAGAGGAGTTATGACGCTTTGAAAAAAACACATATAAACAAAACAAGTGCTAAAGCTGTTAGTCTGAATGAGAAATATACATTCATAATTGATGAGGCTGTCACAAAGAGCGTAGTAAGAGAATACGGTAACAATGTTAATAATACAGGAGCACACAACATCCAGTTCTACTCTAGGTTTATTGCGTTCCTCCTTGAATTTGAGACTTACATTGTCATGCTGGATGTGACGCAGCAGCCGGAGTTCTCTATAGGCTCGTTTAGCATGGATCAGAGACTGGAACGGTCTGTACAGCTTTTTAATGGCCACCTTTTCCTTGGTCTTCTGGTCAACTGCAAAACTGCACACAATTTTTTCATTACACTCTATTAGACACCAGCACATCACATGTTACAACTTCATTTTCACAGATAACTAGTCACTAAAAGATTTTGTGAGTCCCAATGGTTCTTGAGATCAAAAATGTAACATTTTACAAGATTTTTGTGTAATTTTACAGCAAAACACAAGAACAGAAGCAAATAATGCCATTAGTTTTGAGAAAAGTTGTCACAAATCTGGTCATTTTAGACAAACAATTGTACTTTCAAAATCGTAGAGGGACTCAATAGCTGAAATTTTACAGCATGTAAGCTATTATCGTCTTTAAGGCCAAAAACTTTAATCTACTGTTGTGAAACCTTTTAACTGATAAAATCAGAGAAGTGCTGACATTACATTTCTGTGTCTGTTTGTTGTTTGTGTGTGTTTGAATCAAAGAAAGAGTCTATGTACTTTCCATAAATAAGCAAAAACATGGACATATTTAGTCTATTTATTCCATTGTTTAATATTTACATTTAGTCATCTAGCAGACGCTTTTATCCAAAGCGAATATATATATTCATTAATGCTATACTCTAAAATATGCTGTACTGCATATACAGTAGGTCTCAAACTTGATTCCTGGAGGGCCGCAGCTCTGCACAGTTTTGCTTCAACCCTAATCAAACACAGCTGATCCAAATAATCGAGGTGTTCAAGACTACTAGAGACTATTAAGCAGGTGTGAGTTGGAGGTGGTTGGAGCTAAACTATGCAAAGCTGCGGCCCTCCGGGAATTGAGTTTCTGACTATTGCTGTACTGTTTTAAACAAACTTGTGGTAAAATATGATGGTTGGGTTAAATTTTTAAATAATTGGGTAGGATTTTTTTGAATGCAGTCTTTATATGTTTTGGTTCTTTTGCTGTAATGAAATAACTGAAATCGTTTGATGTGGTGATATTGTACTATAAGAGCTGCCTGGATCTACGTCAGCTAGTTTATCTGAAAAATTAAGAATTGCATTGTTGCCCGGTTCTGGTACTTATTTCCCATTCATTTTTCACATGAGGATTTTTCAATAGTCATAAAAATGATTTAATAAGCCACAAACCAAGCCAAGAAATAATAAGACTTAACAACATTAATGAAGGAAAGAGCTACATTTCCATGGTGCAGTATGAATGATACAATTAAATTACCTATAGAAACAATATGCAAATATACATACTGTGTGTATGAGCAATATCACACGAGTAGCAGTGCGATATGGCAGTACATCTGCATGGTGGGGGGCGTGCGTTGCCTTAGTGTCCCACCAGTGACGATATACAGTACAGCCATATCACACTGCTACACGTGTGATATTGCGTTTATACAACAGTTCGATGACATAATCGTGTAAATAAAAAAGACAATCAAACACAGAGAGTCTAAAAATTCTTTTGTATGAGGAACTATTTTCTTCCGCCATACATGTACATCTGCAGCTGACAGTCAGAACAGCAAAAACTGTTGCTACTTCAACAAAATCATTTTAGAGCTAGTATTTGAATGATTCTCTAGCATAATATCTAAAGTGATGACAAAACTGGTGATTTTGCCATTTTAAGATTATAAGGCTAAAAGTAATGAAATTCCATCAGTCTAGAGACATTTCCCAGCATTTCTCTGTTGCAATCGGGAGATCACATCAACTCTGAAAAAGCCAAAGCAGCGCAAACACTACAAGATTACTATTGTGTTTGTGATAAGTAAAAGTGCTAAACACATGCGAGCATTTCTTCTTTCTTTCCTTTTACTGAACTAGTCTGCAGTAACAAAAACACGTGACTCATTAGAAATACACTATATATATAAACACATACATACATATATATAAATGTATGTTTGATGCTACAATATTGTGTATTTCTAATGAGTCACTTGTTTCTTAAGTAATGTAGTTACACTATTACACACGTTTCACTATTATAACACAATTGATTAATAACTTTCACAACAGAGCTTACAACAAGTCTGCCTTTAAAGGTGATCAGTTATTTTTAAAAATCAGTTTCTCTAATAGGGCTTTATTTCTGAACATGACTGTTGCACTTTAATGCAAACCTAAGACTTTTCATAAACCAATGAGAATCAAGCATTCAACAGTTTACTATAAAAATATTTAAAGTTGCACTACATAAAAGGCTTAAGACCATGACCTGTTCTTGTGCCATTATTTCAAACAGACTTAACTTCAAAAAACAAAACAAATAGACCCTACATTACCATGCACAAAACAGAGGAAAACTATTGATTTGAACAATATTTTTGGGGAATTTCTGTGTTATCAGCTAACGTGCTGAAACCTGCCCCTCAGGTATGTGAATTCACGTCTGTTTATATCACCTAAGGCTCACTCAGTCTCAAGTCATAGATACAGGCTAGCAAATCAATTATATACTAAACCTCTATGTACATACTAAACTTAAACTAGCATAATAGTGCTGCTGGAACAATAAACCATTGTGATAATTTCACAACTATTACTGCATCTAGCGCCTAGCACCTAAAGTGTTACAGATTCACTACAAATAATCAAAATTAAAATAAACCTTATTTATCTGCTGTATATTCAAAATCACTTCCAGGATATATATATAAAAAACTGTATTTAGCCTATGATCTTAAAAAAAAAGGAAGGTTCTTTATTGGCTAAGATGGTTCATGAAGAATTATTAACATTAATGGAAAATTTTATGCCACAATAACTCAAGAAAAGGCTCCTTAAATTATAGGTTATGAAAATTATCTCTTTACCATAAATCTCCATAACACACACACACACACACATATATATAGCCATATTCACTAAACATGTATATACCAGTATAAACCATGCTTAAGATGTATAAATTTATAAATCCACATTATAAATAGACTCACCACACTGTCCCATAAGCTCCAGAGCCAACAGGCTTGAGAGAGGTGTATCGGTCAGGAACATCCCAAGTAGTTTTCTGGATGTCCAGTCTGTGGAAGCCCGTTTTCAGAGGGGAAGCCATGAACACCTTCAGACAGTGCACCTGAATCCGCGTGTCCGCTTCCGTGACCGCGCTGCTCGACCACTGCTGTTCACGGTCACCCAGGTGAGTGACAGTTGAGGACACGCCCACCTCTACGCACCTCCACCGTCACGTGATTCAGGTGAGGACGACCCCAGTTTTCTGCTCGAAGAAAATACCAGCTCATTTAAACAGTTTATTTTCTTGGGCGTCGAGTAAGATCCGTCTGTTCATATCCCTCAGCAAGAACAGCGACTGTTGAACTTCCAGAAAGTTTATTGTTTTATTGACTACTACCATAAAAAGTCAATAAACTACTAGGAAGAATCTGAAACCTTTTGAGGGGGATTCCATTTTTATTTATTTATGGTTTTATTGAAGTAAACTAGTTACTGTTTTGTGTTGGAACGAATCAGAGTCAGTGAATAATGTTATACAATAGCCTGAATGGGAAAAACTGTTTTGAATCTGTAATAAATCTGTTAAATGTGGTTACTTATTTTTTACTTCATAGCATGCATATATATATATATATATATATATATATATATATATATATATATATATATATATATATATATATATATATATATATATATATATATATATATATATATATATATATATATATATATATATATATATATATATATATATATAATTGCCATTATGTACATTGTCATTATATAAAAAAAGTTACATCCTTGCATAAAATTTTGTCATATATACATAAATTCAAATAATTTAGGAAAATATGATTATTATTAGTATTATTATTATTTTATGTCTTTTTATGTTTTATGTTTTTCAAATTAAAATAATTCTGTAAATGTGTATTTTATTTACCAAAAAGTAAAGACTGTGTTACAAAAAAGATTTCAAATAAACGCGTTTCTTTTAAAATATTTTTCATCAAAGCATTATGCAAAATCTATCACAGTTAACATTATTACATTATTACATTAATTATTATAATTAGGTGAATATGTTTCATATTCATCTTTTAGTTCTAACAGATTTGACTTGATTCTTAAGTCAGTGTTATCTGAAATCACTTTCAGAATTTTTTATGAATTAATTTGATTCAACCTAAAAATTTAAGGCAGCAACTCATTAAAGAAATTAAATCTAAACGAGATGTGTGTGTATATAATAATCTGTATGTGTGTGTATACATATATTTATATGTTTAATGCCAAATTCAGATTAAATTATGATGATTAGAGTAAAAATTAGACGTCACTAACCTTAACAAGCTGTAATCTTCTGAAGTACCTGCTGTGTACACTGTAAACTAGAACACAATCATATAAAAACTCTTTTGTGCTTTTACTCCCCAAAGCCAGTCAGATTAAAACTTATTGCACAACAAACAGCTTTGTTGTTTATATTAGTGTGTAATATGGTGTAATATACTGTGTTCAGTTTACTAGACTGTGGGTGGACTGTGTGACGCTTGAGACTAATGTATGACATCCAGCAAAGCTGAACAGCAGAGAGTGAGCAGATCAGCAGAAGAAAAGAAAAGAGAGATGACATTCACTGCTGTCACAGGGTGAATGTGTCATGATGATGATTCCCACACAGGCCTGCAGTAACATTTCTGCGTATAATATGATTCATTGTTATTTGTCAGAGATTAATTAGACTATGAGAAACATTAGTATGAGCTGCTTGTAGAAAAAAAGCTCATTAAAAGGAGAGTTCACTCAAAAATAAAAATTCATGCAATTGTTTTTCTATTGGATGGCCCCCAACAAACTATATATTTTTTATATTAGATTTTTATTATATTTTTTATATTTTATTTTTATATTATTGAATACACTATAATAAAACACATTTGACAAGATCAATTGTTTTAGACAAAAGAAGGACAGGTTTGTAAAGCATTGTGAAGTGGGGTTAAAATATTATATAACTAAAAACAGTTGCCATACTCAGATGATTAGTTGATTACATTAAGCATAAAATAAAGTATGACACATTTTCTAAAAACAATTGTTTACATTTGAACATTTAAAAACATTTGATCAAAATAATTTGTTGTCAGTAATAAATACTAAATAAATTACCCCCCTCGAAGCAACAACTGAAATAAAGCCTTTTCGACATTACAGCACTGTGGGGTTTTTTACAACATTTTCAAGCTTTTTTACAGCACTGTGGAAGAATTTTGGCTGGTAATTCAGCCATATTGGTTTTCAAGCATGAACCACCACCTTTTGAGGTCATGCCACAGCATCTCATTTTGCTTCAGGTCAGGACTTTGACTAGGCCACTCCAAAGTATTCATTTTGTTTTTCTTCAACCATTCATAAGTGGACTTGCTGCTGTGCTTTGGATCATTGTTCTGCTGCGGAACCCAAGTTTGCTTCAGCCTGAGGTCACAAGCAGAATTCATGGCTCCATTTATCACAGCAATCACAGCAAGTGGTCCTGACGCAGCAGAACATCACACTACCACCACCACATTTTACTGTAGGTATGATGTTCTTTTTTCTGAAAAGCGGTGTTATTAGACACACACCTTATAAAAGACATTTTTGTCTTATCAGTCAACAGAGTATTTTCCCAAAAGTCTTGGGGATCATCAAGATGTTTTCAAGCAAAACTGAGAAAACTAGCAAAACTTTATGTTCTTTTTGTTTAGCAGTGGTTTTTGTCTTGGAACTCTGCAATACAAATGATTTTTGCTCAGTCTCTTTCAAATGATGGAGTCATGAACACTCACCTTAACTGAGGCAAGTGAGATCTGCAGTTTTTTTGGATGTTGTTGTGAGGTCTTTTGTGACCTCTTGAATGAGTTGTCACTGCGCTCTTGTGGTAATTCTGATCAGCCGGCCACCCCCGGGAAGGTTCTCCACTGTTCCATGTCTTTGCCATTTGTGGATAATGACTCTCGCTGATTTGCTGCAGCCCCAGCTTTAGAAATGGCTTTATAAGCTTTTCCAGACAGGTAGATCTTAATTATTTTCCTTCCCTTTTTTTTATTTCTTTAGATCTTGTCATGATTTCTAGCTTTTGAAGATCTCTTGGTCTACTTCACTTTGTCGAGCAGGTCCTATTAAAGTGATTTCTTGATTGCCAACAGGTGTGGCAGTACAGAGGGGGGTGGGTGGGTGACTTTTTCACACAGGGTGTGAGTTTTGTATGTTTGTGTGCCTTAATGATAAAAACTAAATATTAATACAATAAAATGTTAGATATAATTATGCAAATTATCTATGAATACAAAAGAATGCATATATTATTTTATAATTATATTAAATATATGCATATCACATATATTATTTAAACTGTGAGGTTTATGGAGTTGCTGAAGTGGATATTTATTATTGTGCACAGAAAAAAAAATATTTTGAGAAAAAAAATCAGATACGAACAGATAAAGTGTGACAAAAGAAAGACTTAAAAGGTATTTTGGAATGTTTTCTTTTCATTCAAATAAAAACCCTTTATGAAAAGCCAAAAATGCCAAAATTTTAAAACTGAGCGGGACATGAAACAGTGTTTTTGCCTACAGTATCTGGCCTTCAGCAGAAGCTCAGCTGAGAGCTGGTTCACTTACATGTGTTTTCCTCACACAGGTGTTACATCAAATAGAAGAGGTGTTTGCAGATTCCTCTTCTTCTGGCTTCAGCGTGTAAGAAAACACTGGACTGCAGAGGAATAAATAGACTCTCTCACAGAAGATCAAAGGTCAGTTCCTCAAAGCAGACGACTTTCATAACACCTAAAAACACGCAGAAGATGCTATAAACTCTGTTTATCGGTGCTCTTTGGATGAGGGATTCCTTTTAATCATCAAAAAACTCATCAGGCACTTGAAAAAGCTGTGGGAAAATTAAAAAGCCTTTATTTACAATGACTTTAATATTAAAAACAACTTTCGTAGCACATTCAAACACGCAAAACATGCTCTTGACATCATCACCCTTATTATTATTATTATTATCATATAAAGCAAATACAAACAAGGACAAACTCAGTACCAAAATCTAGCTCTCTAATACCAGCATTTTAATCTGAATAAAATTGAAAAGTTTCTTGTGTTCCTGTTATTATATCTTATGTATATGAGTGTCTAGTAAATATATAAAATTTTAATTTACATCTTTTGGTGATTTTTATATTTGTGCATAATTTTTTAAAAGAAGTTAAAATTAAAGAATAAAGAAAAGTATAAAACGTTTTGGCACAATGTAAAAAGTGATTAGTTGCATTTACAGTGCTTAAGAATGTGAACAAACTTGTTAAAATTAATCCATGAATATGTACATAATTCTGAAAAAAAAATACGTTTTAACTTTAAGTAATGGGTTTACTCATTTTTTAAAGTAAAGTTTACTTGTCACTTTTAAGGCAATAGGTAGTAAACTTCTTTTATGTAAAGTAACTAATTACTTTTTTACAGTGCAGATTGCTGTAGTGATAATTGTTGAAAACTGTGTGTTCAATTTAAAATCTATAACATTTGTGTTGATTTGCACCTGAAGAACCCTTCTTTTTCATAAAAGTCAGAATTTAATCATTCATTCATTTTCTTTTCGTCTTAGTCCCTTTATTAATCTGGGGTCGCCACAGCGGAATATATCGCCAACTTAAGTTTTTATGCAGCGGATGCCCTTCCAGCTGCAACCCATCACTTTGAAACATCCAAACACACTCATTCACACACTTACACTACAGACAATTTAGCCTACCCAATTCACCTTTAGTGCTTGTCTTTGGACTTGTGGGGGAAACCTACGCCAACACAGGGAGAACATGCAAACTCCACACAGAAATGCCAACTGACCCAGCCGAGGCTCGAACGAGCGACCTTCTTGCTGTGAGACGAACGTGCTACCCACTGCGCCACCGTGCAGATTTCAATACTTTTAATAATCTAACTAAACTAAATCTGATCAGAAATTAACGAAACAATTATACTTCAGTGTATAACTTCAGTGTTTTAAATGTTATCATGCTTTTACCATGTTATTACTGCATTTACAGCTTTTAAACGAATAGAAGTGAGAAATACTTTGAAATGTTAAAGTGCATTACAAAGAAAAATCTAATTATATCAGTTTATTTTGGAAAAACAGGTTTGAGTGTGGGTTACACAACAGTATTTTTTTCTACAATTGCGTAAATCAAGGGGCAACACGGTGGTGCAGTGTTAGCGCTGTCACCTCACAGCAAAAAGGTTGCTGGTTCGAGCCCTGGCTGGGTCAGTTGGCGTTTCTGTGTGGAGTTTGCATGTTCTCCCCATGTTTCTCTGGTGCTCTGGTTTCCCCCACAGTCCAAAGACATGTGCTATAGGTGAATTATAATAAGCCATAGTGTATGCGTGTGAATGACAGACTGGTGTGAATGAGTGTGTATGTTTCCCAGTGCTGGGTTGCAGCTGAAAGGGCATCTGCTGTGTAAAACATATGCTGGATATGTTAGCAGTTCATTCTGCTGCGGCGACCCCTGATTAATAAAGGAACTAAGCCGAAAAGAAAATAAATGTTTAAATAAGCAAAAGTAGTTGAATTTTTTGTGCATTACTTCTTCTTAATGGACTATTAATTTCTCCCATTTAAAATCAGTGTAATTACACTGTAACTCCCATTATGATGCTTAACATATGAAATATAAGTAAGACAGTGTGTCATGATGACCATGTATACAATTATGTTTTTTTTTCCCCTAAGCAGAATTTAATCAAACAATCTTTTCCAACATAAAGCATTTACATTTTGAAATTCTGAATCGCACAGTCAATTTTAATATGGATATTACTATTAATGTCACCAGAGTAAAAATTATAGTGAAGTTGTGGAATATTACTGGAGTAAAAAGTGAATCTCTTGCATTAATAGTATTATTATTTGCTAACAGCGGCATCTTCTGGTTGTAAATAGCATTACAAGTCTATAGAGAAATATCCTTTTGTCTTTGACTACTTTGACTAGAGTGTGTGTTTGTCCTCTAAATTCAGCTTAAGGTAAAAGCCATTTTATGAAGGTTTGAAGAAACTACAGGGTGTGTGTGTGTGCAGAAATCCGTAGATTTTGAGCCAATCATTCAGTCTATTTATTTACTTGTGTAAATGTGTTTTTATTTTATTTATTTAGTTTTTAAATAAATTTCAGTAATACTATTGACTAATATAAAAATGTTCATATGATTTGTTTACAATACAGTTTGTAAAGTAATATTTTCTGTCTTTTAGTAGATCTATTATATGAGAGACTTACTTTGTTTACCAAATAAGAAAATCGAATTGGATTTGCATTGTAAACATTAAATAAAAGTTATTATTTTATATTTCATATATTAAGTAAAAATAACTCGGTGGCTCAGTGGTTAGCACTGTCGCCTCACAGTAAGAAGGTCACTGGTTCAAATCCTAAAGGGCATCCGCTGCATAAAATATATGCTGGAATAGTTGGTGGTTCATTTCGCTGTGGTGACCTCTGAATAGAGACTAAGCTAAAGGAAAATTAATGAATAAATATAAAGTTTTTAGCTACGATACTCCCAAAATTATTCCACATAAATTTACAGGTTTTTTTGCAAAATTCTGCGCAGAAATAGTACAAATGTTCGCAGATTCATTGCTTATTTCCTGCTTATGTCATAACGACCACATGTCCCCACAGGTAATAGCAATACATTCAATTTTGACCTTGGAGGCAGGGGCGTTGCGGACATTTTAAAAGTGTGGGGACAGCTGAATGAGATCCAAAATTTTACGTTCATATTATTCACCTGTTTCTAAATGGTCCGTTTAAAAAAGTGAGGGACCCCAACCCCAACCACCCCTAGCAAACCCCCCACCCCCCAGTTGCTACGCCCCTGCTTGTTACGCCCCTGCACTTTTTGGTCCACATGAAAAACGCTCAATCACACAAAAATAAGTATTTTAAAAGCAGATTGTGTCAAGTGATGGTTTGGTTTAGGGGAAGGATTGGGATGAAGGGTAGAAATCACAGTCTGTACAGTACATTGCATTTATGGGATGTCCCCATAAATATTGTACAAGTGTGTGTGTTAAAATAACTGTAATTTAAGCTTTGGGTCTCTATATCACCTCTGTTAATGTTTGCACAGTAACTGTCCAACAAATATCCTCCAAATATACACCATCAGACAGAGACTTTCAAAGCAAATGAAACGGCTCAGATATGGTCAAACAAACAAGCTGTGTTTGTGGAAAAGTGTGAGGCCTTGATGTTGGTTTACTTTGAAGGTGTGGAGGAGGTGCCCGCAGATTGGCTGCGTGTGACTGATGCCCACTGTGAGGTGCTGTGGGATTGGCCGATCGTCTCTGTGATGCTGGATGAGAGGTGTGGCACCACTGGGTGTGTTTTCAACAGTGTGTTTGTGAGCTCTTTCTTTGGCACACACACTGTGAACTCCCACCGCACGGAGAATCAGACACACCCACTCAAACAAACACCTACCAAACACACCCTCCATCTGTGGGCACACACAAAACACAGCTCTGTGGAGCGAACACAGACACACACACACACACACTGGTAAAAACGTGTCATGTTTAAAATCATAAATAGCTGAAAAAGAGCTGGAATCATGGTATTTTACAAACGAATAAACTGATTCATTGTTTCCCACACTTTTTGGATTACCTCACAGTTTTACGCATCATTGCACTGATAGTTAGCCCAAACATGACCTTTGACCCTGTCACCTCCTTTATTAGCTGAAGCTGAATGAGGCTTTCAGTTTATACTGTTTTAAAATGGCCATGACACTTGAGCTAATAGCAGAACATCCGAAATAAATATTACAAATAGATCCAAACCAACCAAATATAGGTTACATTATATTTAATACGCAAATCAATGTTTTATTTTAACTACTAAAAAAATACCCGCCCAACAAACCTATAAATAAAGGCTTCATTGTTTACCAACCATTTGTTTTACAAGCAAACTAATGTTTTAAACAGAAAATTACTATAAAATAATGATTTAAAAACAATAACTAGAAAAGAAAACATGCAGGCTAAATTGTTTTATAAAACAAACTGAACATTGTTTTTAAAAATGATGATAATATGTAACAATATATAAAAATTTTACATTGAATTCAACAAACAAAATAATTTTCATTTTCATAGGCAACAAACAGGCTACAAAATGTTACACTGTTTTAATAAACAAAACACTAAATAACCACAAACATGTTTTAAACACATACATATTTTACTTAAACCACCAAATGAATACATTTTATAACAAAACAAAAACGTTTTAATTATTTTCCCTTTCCAGCAAACGAACAAACAGCATATAAATTATTAAAAAGCGAAGAATCTTTAAAAATCACCAGTGGGATGAATAAACATGGCTGTTTTTTGTGTGTGTGAGGAGTCTCTTGTGTATGGACTTGCTAGGCGATGTCTGAAGCCCAGCCCTTTTCCACGAGCGGCCGCCGGGTCGCACTAGCGGACAATAACTCCACTGTGAACTGACGCTCACCTCCCGTTATTCCTCACCGAAACACTCACTCCCGGCCGCCAGTGACAGACAAGAGACGGGCTTCCAGGAGTTTGCGCCTCTAAAAATACACAGGAGCCCCCTTCAATCATTTCAGTGTTTAGGAAATCATCCTTTGGCTGGAAATAGACACGTGTGTTGCGGGCGGACACGAACGCTCCCGATGAAGTTTATGGACTGAAAGTCTCGTCGCTCGTGCGGATTAACAGGACTCAAATCACTGCCAGTCTGTGAGAAGCTAAGCGTCGCGTTTTTTTGTTTGTTTCAAAGAAGACTTCAATGCTTTAAATGCAGGTAAGAAGAGAACAGCCCACTGTTGCTGTCAAACAACTCTTTATTTACTTTCTGTTGTTTGGTGAAAGACTTGTTGTTATTTATCTGGACGTTGACTTCTTTATTGTGAACACAGTGGACACGGATTTAAATATTTCTGAGACAAAAAGAAGTTGCCAACATCTTTAATAGCCTATATTTAGCCAAAATGCCTATATTTAATCTAAATGTGGATTTCACTTATATGTTTACATTTTATAACTTACACTATTGTGATTGAATTGTCAAAATGATCAAGAATAGTCAGTTAGTTGTGTCTGTAGCTGCTGTACGGTCGTATTGAATTGCTTTATTTAGATGGATAAGCTCATTCAGTGTCTGAGGTTGCAGTTGGGAAAGACATTGTTTCTGTCATACTTGAATTATACCGGTATGTATTGGATTACATTGGATTCATAAGTATGATTCAGTGTTTGCAAAACCTGTAGATCCCATCATCATCCTCCCAGTGAACTTGCTGAGCAGCTGCACACAAAGGTGCATTCACTCTTTTTGGGGGGCTAAATTTAATGCTCTTAATTCTAAGCAAATCAATTATGAGAGAAAAGTATTTCATATTATGTAACGTAATACACAATTTCATATATGATTCTTTACATTTGATATGATTCTACATAAAGTGGTATTCCTGAAATAATCACACTGTAATCTGACCAATTTATAAGAGTAACACTTTACAAAATGGTTGTATTAGTTAATATTAATTAATGGTAACAAACAATGAACCATACATTTTTACAGTATTTATTCATCTTTGTTAATGTTAGTCAGTGGTAAAAAAGTAATTCATTGTTAGTTATTACTAACTCACTAATATTAACTCAGTAATATTAACAAGCACAATTTTGGATTTTACTAATGCGTTAGTAAATGTTGAACTGTATGATTAATAAATGCTGGACAAATACTGTTCATTATGCTAGTTAATACATTAACTAGCCTAACATCCCAGCAGGCACAGGACGTCAGATTAACGTTGTACCCCAACGTTGTGGGGACATTGCATTTTGTTTGGAAATTAAAATTGGGTTGACATCAGAACCCAACGTCAGGTCGACGTCAATGTCCAACACTTAAAATCAACCAAATATCAACGTCTAATGATGTTACAGCTGGACAATGTGTGGACGTTACCACTATGACGTCTATCAGATGCTAAGTTTTGGTTGCCATACCTGACAAATGAATGTCAGTATTTGGTGTCAATATGATGTTGGTTTAAGATGTTGGCTTGACGTTGGATTTTGTTCAACCTAAAATTAACCAAATATCAACGTCGTTATTGGACGTCAAAATAACGTTGTCCTTAGACGCTGACTAGACATTGAATTTTGGTCGCCTGATATCACGACCTAAATCTAACCTATTATTAACGTCTTATGATGTTGTGTGCATGTTGGGATTACCTAATGAAACCTAACATAAAGCTTGGTCATTGTAAGGTTTATTACCAATAATTTGTTTACATAATTTGGGTCTTTCAGATTTAAAATGACAAAGCATCAAAGAAAACAAAAGAAGATAAACCAGTTTCATTTCAGCCGCCAGCTGTTAGTAAAATTGCATACATCCAGGCCAGTGGATGTCTCTAAACAAAAGGATAATACTCTCATACTAAAATGTTGGATCTGCTTTTTTCAATATGCTTTATTTTGAGCAAAATAATACCAGTTTGGTTTGTATGATGTCAATTATCGCTCGGTTTCACACAACATGTTTCTAGCAAGATGGAGGAAACCTTGGTTTTAAAGCATAAAAGACGGTTGTAGCTTGCTTAAGTGGTGCTCAGAGAGGAAGGTGTGAAGTACAAGAGTTTTTAATGAGCATGTATTTTAGGAGGTCATCAATCTGCCTCTCAGCATCTGTTGCCTCATGGTGGATTTTTCAACTGTGTTGTGTGTTTTATTTTGGCAGAAGAGCTTCTTCTTTTTAAGCACAATATACTGAACTTGACATATTTGTGATCTGGTACGTCTGCACAGTTTCATGCATCAGCTAAAAAAACACAAAGCGCCCTCATGTTTGTTGAAGTGTTATAACTCTGATGTCTTCATAATCAAATAAGCTAAGATTATGTAGTGGAACTTTAAATAATAGTCAGCAGAGACTAAAGAGATACTTTACCCAAAAATGAAAATCTTCTCACTATTTACTCACCTTCAAGTGGTTACAAACCTTTACAATAGGACTGCGCGGTATTGGACTAATCTGACATTGCGATAGTTTGTTGTATTTTGCGATATATATTGCAATATACTTTGCTATACTTGCAAAGAATTTTTGATCACACTTTGTTTTAGGGTTCAGTTCTCGCTCTTAGCAAACCATTTTGACTTTTACTTCAATAAACTCATAATTTGCTACTTATTAATAGCTATTAAGGTAGTTTAGGCATTTAGTAGGATTAGGGATGTATACAGATTATACACTACTTGTGCTTTTTGGTTTTGTACATGTAAATGTAAAAATTACACTACAAAGTCGACTGAACATTGCATATCTTTACGATGTGACTATCGCGGATATATTGTGCAGCCCTATAAGTTGGTTTCTTTCTTCTGTTGAACAAAAGATGAAATTGTGAAGAACGCTGCAACCTTTAACCATTGATTTTCAAAGTTTTTGTTTATCCTACTGTTGAAGTCAATTGTTACAGGCTTTCATCTTTCTTCAAAATATCTTACTTTTGTTTAACAGAAAAAAATAAATCTTTATTTTTGGGTGAACTATCCCTTTAAACACAAGGAGGAAACCAAAAACAGGTTTGAAATGAATGAATGGTGATTAAACCATGACAGAATTTTTTTTGGGGGGGTGAACTGTCCCTTTAAGATTGAGTCTAGTTCTGTTTGTACACATTAATAGTTGTCAGTTTATGACAATAAGTCAGTTTCAACTTTATCACTATAAAACTATATGATATATAGCTTGACTTGTACATATTTACTTCAGGAAAATATGTGATGAGATATACTCCCACCATCTCAAAGTCAGCAAATGGTATTTAATGTGCCGGATCTCACAGAGGGGATCTGTTGTGGGAAATAATGTGATGGACTTTCATCTCACAGTCAAGTAAAGGACATCCATCCTATCTTCATCTTTATTTGACTATCAAAGTAAACCTAAAAATGATGAAACGCAGTGTTTCCTACAATAATATCTCATAAGCGTGACCCGTCCCGTATTGGTTTTTCCACACATCGAGAAACAAGTCAGTGGTTCAGTTTACCGCACATGTGCTTTTTGCGCTGCTTTATCTGTTCATCATCTACAAAAAAGACGTGAATGGGAAGCCAAAAAATGCTGTGGTTTAAGTCCAAAAAAGCTTCTCTTGTTTCCATCTCTGGCTTTCTTGTATCAGCAGAAACCTTGCTCAAAGATGGCCATCTGCTCGCTGCTTTGTAGTTTCCTTCAGCACAATATCAGATTAACCCCTCACCTCGTGTTCTGTGTGGAGTCGGATCGGGACGGTTGTAGCGTGAAACCACGGGGTCTGCAGGGTGTTGGCTGGGGTTAACAGGTGCTAGCAGACATAGATCCTAAAGGGTTGGCCCACAGCCTAAAATAGTGGTCTGTGTGTTCACAATTTGTGCTATTGATTTTGTTCTAGTGGTTCAATCAGCACCGTGTCATCTTTTTATATGTGTCACTGAGTCAAAACCAATAGATTGGACTGCTCTATTTTTATTTTTTTTTTTGCATTCTAGTGTCGCTTTAGCTGTATTAAAGCTTGGTTAAGTGGTGTTTAAAGAGGAAGGTTTGAAGATTTCAATGAGCATGTGTTTTTAGGAGGTTACAAATCTGCTTCTTAGCTCATGTTGCCTTGTTTTGAGATTGCAACACTGAACTTGACCCTTTTTTAGTTTCTTAAATCAGGGAAGCAATCTCATATTTATTGTTCTGTGTGGCATGTTAGAATATTTTTTACTGTATTGAGTTTATATTATTCACACTTTAAAAAGCAGTTAGTTGATTTGACATTTGACAAAGTGATTCATTGACTTTACTTAAAGTGAGTTAACCTGTATAACACTCACATTTGCCTGGGATATAGTGTCACACTCAGCGACTTCAAGCCTGACAGAAGCCACGGTTTTTGAAGGCTTTCTAGACGCCATGATTGAACATGCGATGGATCAGGAAAAGTCAGCAAAAACACCCAAAAAGTTGACTATTAAGAATATATCCAAGATATGACTGATAGTTATTAAATAGAATAAACACATGAAAGATGGAGTTATATTCGAAATTCAGTGTTATCTGAGAGCAGCTCAACAAAACTTGATTACTCCATACTTTCCTCACATGCACCCCCGTGAATTAACCTGTAACCGTTGCCTGTAAATGAACCATGTGCGTTAAATTAGCGCTGGGGAAAATTTATTGTCATTAATGGCATCTAAAGTTTAGCCCTAACCCTAATCAAACACACCTGAACCAGCTAATCAAGCTCTTACTAGATATACTAGAAACTTCCTAGCAGGTGTGTTAAAGCAAGTTAAAGCTAAACTATGCAGGATACCGGCCCTCCAGGACCGAGTTTAGACACCCCTGATATAGACCATTTTAATATTGTAATGTCATTGACCTTGAACATTTCCGGTTTCTTATCATACCATTTCATAACTGTAACAAGAGGCAATTCAATCATATCTTCACGTTAAAACAGAAATCATAATATTATTTATCAATATGTGGACCTTTTTGGATTTTCGGAAGCTATAGAAATTAAAAATGTAAAACAAGAAATACATTACGACCATTGTTTTTGTTTACATCGCTCAAAATGGTATATATGTGTGTGAACTGTGTTTATTTAGTATGTATATATAAATACACACTTGTATGTATATGTTTCAGAAAATGTTTATTTATATTTTGATATAAAAATATATGTATATGATACAAATTATATCTAAATTTAAATATTTGTGTAACAAAATTATTTTGTATAGTTTTGTTTCTATAAACACTGTAAAAAAATGCAGAGATCCACACAATCCATTCACGTTGCCACAACACAAATCTATTAAGTTAAGGCTGATTTATACTTCTGCGTCAAGCACACGCATAGGCTCCGGCACAACCTTCGCATGGTAGCATAGCCCTTGCCGTGGCAGATGCTGACGCTGATGCACCTTTCAAAAAAATTTAACTGCACACTGCAATGACACGTAGCACAAGCTCTGTGATTGGTCAGCTTGATAGCTGTGACCAGTGTGGGCGGGACGAAGAGAATGTCGAGTCCCTTGAAGGAGCACCAGATGGAAACTTTGGTTTTGTGTTTACCTTATGATAAAAGTTGCTGCACGTCTGCCGATTCCCACCTCTGAATGAGCGAGTTTTAGCTACTTGTACATTAAGGTAGCTTTAAGAAAAAACAAAACACCCACGAAGAAACTCGACACAGAGGAACATAAAAACCTACTGCCAGCTAGCGTTTTGGAATTGTTATTGCAGAGCAATACAAAAAGCGCGCAGAAGTATAAATGCACGACTACGGGCAAGGCTGGCGCCGTGGGTCATGCCAATCACTGAAGTATAAACCAGCCTTTAAATTAACACATTCAAGTGCATTGAACATAAAACAATTACGTTGTCCCAAAAAATCCCAGTAATTGTGTTGTTTCAGTTCATTTTGTATAAGTAGTTTGAACAAGCAGCAAAATCATTTTTTGAGTGCATGTCTGCGAATTACATATAAATAACAATAGATTTTCAAAACACAAATGTATATTATGTTAATGCAATTAATATGCAATTAATCTTTGCCCAGGACTAGCATAAATAAATATAAATATTATTTTAAGTCAACGTAAGCAAGATACAATGGGTTTACTCACCTTTCTAAGTAAAGTATATAAACCATTAACTTAAAAGAGTGATTCACTAAGCTAGAATAATGTTAATGGTTTTTCAGTTTGATTGCATTTTAGCTAGCGTTTCCTTGCCTTGTTTTCATTCAAATGATAGGCATCACAAAACCTTGACCTGCTAGGAAACCTAGAATTGAATAAATGAAATGTTGAAAAGACCTCACACACACACGCACCATATTCTTTTGCTTTATTCTGTTTTATTTATTCACTGAGAGTTGTGATTTAGAAGGTTACGCACCCCAGAACTTGAAAACGGAAGGTAGAAAATTAATATTTAGTGTTTGGTACAAACCATCCTTGAGCCTTGAGGTATAAAAAAATGCAAGGGCAAGATAAATCATTCTGGATTCTTAAGGTCATGCCACTGCTTCCATGGCAAGGTCAGTTTTTTGGATATAAAATGAAGCAACCTGAGGATCAGACATTCACTAATAAGTCTGGCAAACAGATGAAGGCTTTTAAAGAGATTTGAAATTGGCCTGTTCTTTTGATTGTTGTTTTTTGGGTCAGTGTGACCTTCTGTATATCAGACAGGGCACCTCCTAAACACATTAATGGAGTAATATTGCAATGCTCATTTTTAGTCTGAAAATACCAAAATGGCTCACTATCAAAGTGCAAAATCTGTGATTACCTTCAATAAACACTGGATGTTTCTGAGTGATCAAAGTCACTGTGTTCATTGAAAAAAATCAGGTCAATTCACAGAAAATGCTGCCCCGTTCTGCTTAAACTCATTTATAATTCAGTCTAGTTAACGATTTTTGCAAATTACACAGTATTTAACTGTAATTTAACTGTAATAAATTGTATTTAGCACCGTTATGCAGTATTTTGCTGTATTTTTAAGTTGCATTGTGAAAATTACAGTATATTTTACAGTATATATATATATACTGTTAGACTAACAGTAAAAATTAGAAAACCATGAATGACATTTATTCATTCATTTATTCATTCATTCATTTATTTTTGATTGTAATTTATTATAATATATGAATTGCATATAAAAAGTTTTCAGATCATCCCAGTCGATCTAAATTAATGGAATCTTTCCAAATAGAGCTATATAAATCATCTGGTAAAATGATATTCATAGTGCAATATACAGTTGAAGTCAGAATTATTAGCCCCCCCCCCCCCATTTATTTTTTCTCCCAATTTTTTTTAACGAAGAGAAGACTTTTTTCAACACATTTCTAAACATAATAGTTTTAATAACTAATTTTCAATAACTGATTTATTTTACCTTTGCCATTGATGACAGTAAATAATATTTGACTAGATATTTTTCAAGACACTTCTATACAGCTTAACATGACATTTAAAATACTAGGTTAATAAGTTAACTAGGCAGGTTAGGGTAATTAGGCAAGTTATTGTATAATAACTTGAACAAATAACAATTTGTTCTGTAGACAGACAAATTTAGCTTAAATTAGCTAATAATTTTGACCCTAAAATGGTTCATAAAAAAATAAAAACTGCTTTTATTCTATCCAAAATAAAGCAAATAAGAATTGCTCTGTTGCTCTGTTAAAAATAATTTGGGAAATATAAAAAAAAATAAAATAAATAAACAGGGGCTAATAATTCTGACTTCA
>NC_079457.1:29118321-29160821 GCF_903798145.1 Danio aesculapii
TTGTTGAATTATACTATTATGGGGTCATTAATGTTATGTTTTTGTTTAATTAACATGTTATTTAGGTATTTTTAGTCATTTAGGGTGTAATTTGTACATCTAGAGTCAAAATGCATGCAGAAAGTTGTTGTTATGGTTTAGATTTGACTGGATGTCATGCATCAGTGGCATTGTTCATTATCTGTATACCTCTGCTAGTTAGTTAATTGCTCACAGACCTCAGTGCAGATGGTAACAGCTAGTCCATCTGTGCTTCTAGCTTCACCCCATTATTGTAATTGCATGTCTTACTGAAAGGAAAGATCTCTACATTTGAAGTTGTGGTTTGACATATACAAAGTGTGACATGTATAATATGGTCATATTTTCTGAGTTAAAAATATTCTTAGGGCAGAATCAAATATAGACTGTAAAAATGCTGGGTTCCACACAATTTCTTCATGTTGTCTCAACACAGATCAATTAAGTTAACTTAATCATTTTTACAAATTTAAGTGGATTGAACATAAAACAATTAAGTTGTTCCCAAAAAAACTTAGGTCTGGGCGATTTGGCTCAAAATTAAAATCTCGGTTGATTGATTATTTTTAACTTGATTACGATTAATAAACGATTATTTTGTTTATTTATTTATTTTTTTCCCCTCATAGTTTACTGACAAGTTTTGTACAGTAAATATGCTGACTAGGGTTGGGCGATGCCAACCAATTTGGCATCGTATGAAGTCTAATGTGAAACTTCGCGATGAATGATGGCATCGTCATCGTAGGCGGCGGTGAATTCATTATTTGTGAATGATTAATTAATTCATAAGGAATTAATTATTTGTAGCCTATACCGTTTCAACTACCTGAACCATATGGTCTTTGTTTTGCCTATAAAAAAAATTATAAATAAACAAAGATAAGTTACACACGAATTACCACCTGTCAATCACTTTTTCTACGGAACTGGCATGAATAGGCAGAGTGATCTGTCGCTAAAATTACTAAGTACAAGCGTGAAAGCGAAAGACTGAAGCAGTGTACTGATGCTGTGACATGTGACCTGATAGATTCAAAAGTCATTAAGACTTTTCAAGAGTCGATAGACACAAGATTAATTAAGTATCACAGTTAACAACTATGAGACGCGGTACATCCTTGATAAACTGTCCGATGTGCACTGCTCTCTGGGGTTTTGTGCTCAAAGCACCCGCTGACTGCTGGAGCTCAGATGCACACATATGCTGCAGCATGACAGAGTGTGTGTGTTTGTGTGTGTGTGGTCACGTGATATGCATTTTCAGCAGTATAGTGTGGAAGGAGGGGTTTTCAGAAATGCTAGATGAAACGCCAGTGTGGACATGAAACGTTTTCGTTCTAGATGTATTAGTGTAAACGGGGCCTAAGTGTATATTTTTTGCGAGCGGTTTGCGGCTGCGACGGGGGGTAGGGTGGAGGATCACGATGCCAGCTCAGCACGTAATTGAAAAAATCGTCTTGGAAAAATTATATCGATTATAGGTTCTGAATGTCGATTTCGATTACTTTTCGATTAATTTCCCAGCCCTACTTAAGAATTTTGTTATTTTAACTCATTTAAATAAATAGTTTAAACTCTAAGTAGTTTAAAGTCATATTTTGAGTGTAGGTAAAAATCAAGTTTTAGGTCAGTTTTAGAGTGATCGCAGAAACATTCCCAGTTCTGGGTTGTGGTTGGAAGGGCATCCACTGTGCAAAACATATCCCAGAATAGTTGGCGGTTCTTTCGGCTGTGGTGATCCCTGATAAATAAAGGGCTAAGCCGAAGGAAAGTAAATGATAGTAGAAACACTACTTTCCCAAACACTTCTCTGTCTTCAATGTTCAGACAAACAGATAGATCTGTCTCTAATGTGTGTCATTGGTTGAGCCAAAAGCTGACCTGCTTAACTAAACAGCCAGTGTAATGAAGTGTTTGATTATAATTTTCCTAGAGTCACACCACGTGGCATTTCACAACATAAACTTTAGCATGTCATAAAAATTTCAGATTATCTCATTCCTTTGATATAAGGCCAACACTCTCAAAAAATAATGGCCTAATACAGGGGTGCCCAAACTGGTCCTGTAGGGCTAGTGTACTGCAAAGTTTAGTTTCAAGCCCAATCAGACACACCTGGGCTAACTAATCAAGCTCTTACTAGGCTTTTAGAAACATCCGTGCAGGTGTGTTGAGGTAAGTTGGAGCTAAAATCTGCCAAACACCGGCCCTCCAGGATTGAGTTTGGCCCCCTTGGTCTAGTAGCTTTTTAAAATGTACACTTTTGTATTTCTAATGTGAACCATATAGTCTATAATACTGTATGTATTATTAATGTTAGAATGTGGAATCTTTAGGTCCAAACATGCACCAGTGACAGCATTTGTTTTTTTATTTCTGAGGATGCATCAAGCCATCATTTTACCTCAATTAATATAAACAGAAATTAAGGCAGATATTTAAATTCTAATTGAAAAACATGTAATATAAATGTTGGTGGCAAACATTCATATTACATTAGACAGTGCAAATGCATTGAAATAACATACTTAACCTTCATTACACATACATATAACATTACACAAAATAAAGCATCATGATGATGAACGTGTGTTGTAGTGTTGCAACATAATCATGTTTTACTCAAACAACAGATTTGAAATGAAAGTTTTTATAATTAAATAATTACATGTTATTTAACATTCAATAGTAGCTCTTATTTAAGGTGCCCCGTTATGGTTTTCTGAATAATATCTTTTATGCAGTGTTTGAGGTCACTGTGTGTAAAATGTAAAAGGTCTGCAGAATTTGAAAGATCAGAATGCATGACAAAGCTGTTGTCTCCTAAAAGAAAGAAGCGGCACATGCAAAACTGCTGAAACTGGCAGCAATTTCAGTTTCACTTCTATAACTGATCTTTAACCGATTTGCCTTATGCCAAGCACTGGCTGCCTGCAAAAATCATATGCTTTCACCCTCAAAAAATAGTAGTGGTTTCGTGTTGACCACATTTTACTGAGAAGGAGTGTTTATTATTGAGACAAAACATCTAAACTAATTTAAACAACTCAAAAACTGTAAAAAAAAAAATTTATCAATTAGTCATGACAGCATATGCTTTTAGTTCATTGTAACTGATTAAACTAAGTTAATCATGTTCTGATTTAATTTAGTAAGTTACGCAAGCTGTTTTAAGTCAGTTTAACATAACATAAGTTCAATGAACTCATTAGGTTAATTTGATTCAGCTTTAACCAGGATTTTATTTACCAACATTGTAGTTACTGAAACTATGAAATTAATCTCCTAATTGAATCCAAGTTGTATCTGCCCTTTGGTGCAGACTTTGATGACATGATGACTAATTTAAAAGTGCGTGATTGGCCATTGGATCCATTAGCTCAAAATAAATGTGTCATTGGATATAATCCTCTGTGTTTCAACAAGTAAACAAAACTGTATCTGTATGCGATGCTAAAAACGGACCCTTTTCTTTTTCTTTTTACAATTAATTACATTGTAAAGGGGTATTTTTTTGCCCAATTATATATATATTTTCCATTTTAGTGGCATTTTTGTATTCTTATATATAATACATTATTGACAGAACAGTAGAGAGACAGGTCAGCATGGGATGGTGAGAGGAGCAGGTTCGGCAAAGGACTTCACGCTGGGAATCAAACTTAGGCCACCACAACTACCTTACGGCTATATGTTGACGTGCTAACCATGAGGCTACTGGCACTGACCATTTTTGTTAATTCTTATGACTATAACATCCATGGTGTATGTCCTGCTGTAGTTGTAGCTTGTTATTTGTGGATCAATTAGTTCTACTGACGCTTTATTACTAGACTGAATTAGTAAATTGATATGGTAAAATTGAGGCCGTTGTTATTGTATTGCAGTTGGGACAATTGCTGAGGATTTTGGAAGGCTTGATGCTGAATGTCCAATAGGTTGTTTTCACATGACGTCATTGATGACGCGCGAGACTCAGATGGAGGGCAGGAAGTGATTCTTCTACATAGGAATCACTATCAAAACGTCAAAATCTTTATGTTTTGTGTTGTTTAAAATTGTTTAAATCGGGCAAAATAAGAAATGCAGAACATCTTGGAACAGATTTCCAAAAGTTTTTGCTCATGAAGAGTGGAAAGAAACTGGCTGAAAAACTGAAGAAAATGCAGCATGTAATAAACATTCTTTCAATACATCCATGTGTACAAACTTTTTTTGAACGTGATAATTCATTTGACAACACTAATAAAGATTGTATACAGGCCTAATTATGTGTATAAATGTGTTAATATGTTATATAAAAATCAGATACAAACACCACCACACTAATACAAAATCCAGGAGAATGTAAATGACGTACCCTGCTATGTAATCGCTGCAATGAAATCTCTGTCTTGTTTTGCAATAATCCAAGTCTTTACTGGCGTTTTGGTCGAATAAACAGCCGTAATGTTAACATCTACACTACATGCGCAGCAAATGTTTGTTGATGGTAAGTTCATCGACCAAACTAAAAAAGAAATGCAAGCCTTGCGACAAAACTAGATGGTTATTGTTGTGGAGCACTTTCCCCCCTTACAAAAAGATAACATAAATTACATAAATAATAATGTAGACTATGCGTCCATGCTTTTGTATGCTTTCATTTGTTATGTCTGGAAGATCTGCATGGGCAATAAGTACTATAGTATTTTATAATAAACATGTTTTTGAAGCACATAGTAAAGTGTATAATGTGTACAACTCTTTGTTAATGAATGCTACCGAATACTGTAGCATAGAAAACAGATAAACTGCAATAAATACTGTAATGTTAGTGTAAACTGTGGTGCATTGTGATGGTGTATAACTAAGACAGTTTAATTCAAGTAATTATCTATAGTATGCTTCCTGACACTATAGTATTTATTTTTTCATGTAACGTAATAGCTTATACAGTATCTACCGCATCGATGGCAGGCAAATATATTTTAGTTAAGTAGAAAACTCGGCCCTCTTCATGATATAAGGATCATGCCCAACATATGTGGTTATTTTCTATTTCTATCTCCTTTGAAATATGGTATAAATCACAAAAATACAATCTTTCCTTTATGTCTCCCATTCAGTTTTTTATTACTTCCTGCATTCCATCTGAATTTCGCGCGTCACAAGATCCACGTGATTGAAAAAAACCTATATGGTAATAGGTGTTTAGTTTCCTGGGCCATTTAACCAATCTGATAAGAGCAGATTCTCAGAATTTAGAAATAAAGAAATTTAGAAAGCATACATCTTTCAGAAATAAGACGATGTGAAGTGTACGTAAAGAGGAAATGAGAGTATTAAACAAAAAAGAGGAACATTTAAAATAGCAATAATGTGAAGCTATTCAAATAAGGGTGTAATTGAGGAGTACGAAAATGTGCAGATTCAACTAGTAGAGTCTATGATGATCTGTTTTCGCAAGCAATTAGGTTTGGGAATGTTCTGAATGTTCTGAAAATGCATGCAAAAGTGGAAATTGTCATTATTCCACATGCATGAGTGAATTACTCGTAAGGAAATAGTGGTGCTATTTAACACGCTCATATAATGGCTTTAAATGTGGTTAGTTTGCACTCAGTTCCACTTGCAGGCACCGCTGTACAGTAATGCAAGCTGGCTGGGCTAACCTTATTTGTCAGGAAGCTGTAAAAGATCTATGCACTGGCTAAAATCAATGAGGCCAAACCATTGCACGAGTAACGAGCTCCCTTTCAAGTGTCGATCCCAAGCATCTGCCCCCTCTCTTCAATCGCACCCTCAGAGAGAAAGCGGGATTACACCTCTCAGTGCTGAATCACCCCCTTTCCTTGCCCAAATCTCAAATGATCGGGATAATGAAGAGTGTGGGGGGTTGTGGGGGGAAGAGAGAGGGATGGTGGGAAGCCGGTCTGACTCAACACACCCCTCCTTCTCCAGTGATGCCTGCTCCGTAATCCTCTTAATCCCATTGGCTCTGGAAATAATGCTGTTTGATCAACCGATCAATTTATAACTGCCACTTCATCTGTGCTTTACATAGCTGAGGACAGAGTATTGAAGGCATGTGGGGACTGTTGTGACTCACGAATAGTGAAACAGTTGAAAGCTAATTTTTTTTTTGTCTTGATTTTTGAAATAGTGCTGCACGATATTGGAAGAAAACTGACATTGTGATATTTTGTATTCCTGTGATATATTAAGCATATATAAGTACACCCCTTATGAATCTATCTCAGCATATATAAGTACACTCAGCATAAATAAGTGCTCTGCATATATAAGTACACCCCTCACAAATCTCTCTTTTAAATTCATATTTTTAATAAGAAGCTATACAATATTATATTTGTGTGTAGATTAGTCAGTATTGAAGCCAAATTTGGAGCTTATCTCACAAAATAACTTACAATAACGGCCCAAAAACTAGTACACCCAAATTTATATGAAAAATATTAAATACAACTTTAAAAAAGAGGAAAAAATCAAGAGAAGCAAAAAAAGGAAAAATTTTGTTTAAATTTTGTAGGTTGTAATTTTTTTTTCAATATTTTTGCCTGAATTTAATTGTATTATCTTTTATTTTCTAAATATGTTTGGTGACTAAAATATTATTTTAATAAATATATCTGTTTAATAAATCTGTTTTGTTTAAACGCACTGAAATACATTGCCTACATTCACTGACAAAATTGATACTAACATTAATTTCAAAATGGGGTGTAGGAGACAGTAGGTAATGCTGTGGCGCAGTAGTTAATGCTGTCGCCTTACTGCAAGAAGGTCGCTGGTTCAAGCCTCGGCTAGGTCAGTTGGCATTTCAGTGTGGAGTTTGCATCTTCTCCCCGTGTTTGCGTGGGTCTCCTCCGGGTGCTCCAGTTTCCCCCACAAGTCCATAGACATGCAGTACTGGTGAATTGGCTAAGCAAAAATTGTCCGTAGTGTATGAGAGTGTATAGGTGTTTCCCAGTGATGGGTTGCAGCTGGAAGGGCACCCGCTGTGTAAAAAATATGCTGGATAAGTTGGCGGTTTATTCCGCTGTGGCAACCCCTGATTAATAAAGGGACTAAGCCAAAAAGAAAATGAATGGATGAATGAAAATGGGGTGTACTCAATTATGCTAAGCACTGTAATTTCACAATATGACTTAAGTAACTGTTTGGAAAGAACACATTTTATGTGGATTGGGATGAATTTGTAAGGAAGTGCATCTCCATAAAATATTCAAATATGAAAAAAATTAGCAAATTAGCAAAGATGAAAACGATATAATAGCTCTTTATGGATTTTATGGAATCTAATAATGTTGAGGTACAGAAATTTAATTATCAAATCTAAAATAACACTGAATAGTCTTCATTTTATAAGCAATAAAACACAATTAGTCTTTGTGAAAGTGAAAAAAAGCTATAATTTCTTCTGCCCAAATGCTTTAAATTTGCTCTAAACCTTACAGTCACAGACCTTAAAACAAATACTATTAAAATCTTTCACACTATTAGTTTATGATTCACAGTGACTCCTTAAACGGTGTACTGAACTGTGGTTCATGGCTAATTATAATCCCAAATTGACATTGCAGATCCGTACATTGAGATATCAATGTTGAAAAGATATAATGTTTCGCCATAATTTGTATAAATGTGCAGATATAACTTCATTCATTCATTCATTTATTTATTCATTCATTCATTTTCCTTCAGCTTAGTCTGTGATTTATCAGAGGTTGCCACAACGGAATGAACCGACAACTATTCTGGCATATGTTTTACGCAGCTGATGCCCTTCCAGCCACAACCAAGTACTGGAAAACACCCATACACACTCATTCACACACACACTCATACACTATGGGCAAAGGCAAACTATTTTTTTATTTCTTACTGACATGCACTGATGAATTGTTCACCACAGAACTAGCAATGTGAGCTAACAAAATCATAATCTTGATTTCATGTGTTCTTTAATGTGCATTGTACACAATTGTATTTTAGGTTTACAATCAGGGCTTGACATTAATACCCAGCAACCCACCAAATGCGGGTAGATTTCAGCTGTGGCTGGTTAAATATTCACTCCCTGGCCACTTTGGCTGGTTGAAGATTATTAAATTGTAGTTTTCTTAAAAAGCAGAGTTCAACATCAAGGATTGCCCAACGGGGAACCATCGTGAGAGATGACAATATAACTATGTTCGTGTGAGCAAAAGAAATCAATAACAACGAATGCGAGGACGATCATGCGCACGGTGAGACACAGGTGATCCTGACGCACTGGCAACATCAATGTCAAGGCTGATTTCAGGTGATGTGATGTTTAAGTTTCAAAAAGAAACAGTTACTTGTGCAAAGCATCCATGCCTGGAAATGTAACTAGTGCGATTGGCTCTCTTTTTAATTGATTAGACAAAAAAACGACGCTCGTGCACCCACAGTCCTGCTGCCTTCAAGAGCTCTAGAGTTTTAAAGGTCTTTTTGTAAGCAGCAGGTTGCTTTCGCTTTAACCTTTCAGGTGATCATCCTTTCATTATCACACACGATATGTTTTTCACCTGCTCTCTTTTGCTTACAGTTATTTGGGCTAAGAATTATTTACTTTGATTTTTGGTAAAAATTTGGGAAATCCTTAGTGTTGAGCCCTCAAATGGTATGTGAAATAAAATATAATTGCAATGTGACACTATGAAATCACAACCCATTTGCTCATGCTCATTGATCAAGATTATACACAACACAAAAAAAAGTGAAATGAATGAGGAGCAGTGGTGGAAACAGTACTGAAAAATTGTACTCAAGTAAAAGTAGCATTACTTGCCTAAAAATGTAGTGCAAGTAGAGTAAAAGTATCTGTTGTAAATATTACTTAAAGTATGAGTAAAGAGTAGCCCTTTCAAAAGTACTCTAGAGTAGTGAGTAGTGAGTATTACGCTGTGAAAAGCTGATGCATTAACATCTAATTTGTGGATGTGTGTAAACGTAAAATTCTGTAGTGCATTTAGTTATTGCCTAGCAGGCACACAACATCATAAGATGTTAAAATTAGGTTAGATTTAGGTTGTGATGTCAGGTGAGCAAAATTCAATGTCCAGCCAGCGTTTAAGGACAATCATATTTTGATATCCAATAACGACGTCAAATGATGTTGATATTTGGTTGATTTTAGGTTGTGTTAGAAAGTGACCAAAATACAACGTCGTGCCAACATCTTAAACCAACGTCATATTGACGTCAAATACTGACATTTATTCATCAGGGAAGCAAAACAAAATCCAACATCTGATAGACGTCATAGTGGTGATGTCCACACAACATCAAGCTGTAACATCATTAGATGTTGATATTTGGTTGGTTTTAGGTTGAACGATGGACATTAACGTCGGCCTGACGTCAAACCAATTTTCATTTCCAAACAAAACGCAATGTCCCCACGATGCTGGGACACAACGTCAATCTGATGTCATGTTGATGTCTCATCAGACAGTAAACATCCTTCATCTTCTCATCAGTGACATGCATCTAAACTGTCTGTGGGTCAATACGTGTAAAGATTTTGGACATCGCCTTGGACACTATTAATGCTTTTAAACAGTTTGCTGCATTTATCAATCGCCCATGTCTTGAGGTTGTTCAGTATGAGACAATTTACCTTCTATGTGCAATTTGATTGGACAGGAACCATAGGACTGATTTTTCTAATCCCCATAGACAAGACAAAATAAAGTAGTGATTGCAAGTTAAAGGAAAGTAGTGGGAAAGTACCAATACAGCACTGAAAATGTTCTCAAGGGTAAGTAAAAGTGCACATTTTTAAAACTACTTAGTAAATTACAATTCCTGAGAAATACTTAATAACAGTAATTTGAGTATTTGTCATTTGTTACTTGACACCACTGATGAGGAGGCATGTGGAAATAACAAATCTAAATCTTAATCTAAATTAAGTAATTTTAGCATGTCAAAGTCAAATTTATGCATTTAAAATTGTGGCTAGTGAAAATGGTGAGTGTTGGAAAACTACTAGTGACAGTGGTTGGTGATCAAAAAAGTTAGTTTCAAGCCCTGTTTACAACAATGCTGTAGAATAAAAATGCTCAGCGTCCAGACTTGTTTTAGAAAAACAATCTCCACCCACACTATGTAGCCTAAACGCTTGATACATGACTATTCGCACTTATCAGGTATATTATTGGGTATATGAGGTCATTTTCGAGTGAACTATTCCTTTAAGTGAAATGCACCATGGAATGGCAATAGACACTTTCTTCCTCATATTTATTCATCAGTCAATGATCTACAGTATGCTAAGCTAAGATAAAAGTGCTCCTAGATGCAGAGATCACCTAAATGGATACAAAAATGGTAAATGTCTATTGTTTAACTCCAGGAGAGTTGAAAAATGAGCATATTTTTAAAAAGTGGAGTGTTCCTTGATAATCTGAAAATCTGAGACTAGCTGCTCAGAATAGCTGCTCTGTATTTTGCACATTGATTGGCTGAAAGTAATTTCACCAGTAAGCACAGAAAAATAAACTCCCGCTGCATTTGATCATGGCCATGGCTGCTTGTTTTACCAAGGTTTGCTTATGTAACAACTTTCAGTATCCACACAGCTGAATTTACTGCTGAACGAGGGGAATGTTTTCTTGGATTAGGAGTCGGTTCAAAGTCATTTTTGCTGAGTGGATGTTCCAGCACTTGTCTTATCTCAAACGCTGTGCTCAACGTCAAAATCACAGGGCAAAATACTTTAAAAAGCCTCCAGCATGTTTCTGATTTGATTCTGTTTTTATTGAAAGAGTCCTCTAATCTCTGCCTTCATGAGTAAAAGTTTGGTTGCTTTAAAACAAATTATTTGTCTCATTTATTTTTTATAATATTTATATGTTATGTTATTTGTTTGATATTAAATCTAGTGCTGATTATAATAGCATCTAAAATAAAGTTTAAACAAAAATATGCTGCGTTTACATAAATAGAACAGATGAAATACAAAACAAAAAGATTTACATTTAGATATTTATTCAGTCGTTCATTTTCCTTCAGCTTAGTCCTTATTTATCAGGGGTTGCCACGGTGCAATGAACCACCAACTATTCCAGCATATGTTTTACGCAGCAGATGCCCTTTCAGCTGCAACCCAGTACTGGGAAACACCCATACACACTCACATTCACATTCAAACTCATTTGCATTTTCTATTGGATTCAAGTCAGGTGATTGGCAGGGCTACTTTACAGCTTGATTTTCGTTTTCTGAAAGTATATGAGAGTTTCCTTGGTTTTGTTTTGTATCAATGTCTTGCTAAAATGTCCCCCCTGGTTTCATCTTCATCATCCTGCTAATGTAGATGCTGGAATGAAGCAGCTCATATTACTTTACAACGACAAAGGGCAGAGGGTTTTTGAAGAACCACTGAGAGATTTCAGCTGCTGTTTGAGCTTTCCATTTCTTTCTACAGCTCCCTTTCTTCATGTGTTCAATACTTTTTCAATGTGTCATTTCATTTTATCACGCATAACTTAATTTGTAAACTAATTAGATTTGTTTTCTTTTCATATACACTTAGGTCCATAAATATTTGGACATTGACACAATTCAAACATTTTTGGCTCTATACACCAAAACAATTAATTGGAGATGAAAGAAATTACAACAGTTTGCATATGTGCCTCCCACTTGTTAAGGGTCCAAAAGTAATTGGACAATTGGCTTCTAAACTGTTCCATGGCCAGGTGTGTTATTCCCTCATTATCCCAAGTACAATGAGCATATTAAAGTTCATGAGTTCATTTAAAGTGTGCTATTTGTATTTGGAATCTATTACTGTCAACTCTCAAGATGAGATCCAAAGAGCTGTCACTATCAGTCAAGCAAGCCATCATTAGACTGAAAAAACAAAACAAACCCTTTAGAGAGATAGCAAAAACATTACGGATGGCCAAAACAACCGTTTGGAACATTCTTAAAAAGAAAGAACGCACCAGTGAGCTCAGCAACACCAAAATACATGGAAGACCACAGAAACAATTGTGGTGAATGACCAAAGAATTCTTTCCCTGGTGTAGAAAACACCCTTCACAGCAGTTGGCCAGATCAAGAACACTCTCCAGAAGGTGGGTATATGTGTGTCAGAGTCAACAATCAAGAGAAGACAACACCAGAGTGAAAACAGAGGTTTCATTACAAGATGTAAACCATTGGTGAGTCTCAAAAACAGGAAGGCCAGAATAGAGTTCTAAAAAAGCATTCACAGTGCTGGAACAACATCCTATAGACAGATGAGATCAAGATCAACTTGTACCAGAGTGATGGGAAGAGAAGAGTTTGGAGAAAGAAAGGAACTGCTCTTGATCCAAAGCAGTGAAGCATGGTGGTGGTAGTGACATGGCGTGGGCATGTATGGCTGTCAATGGAACTGGTTCTCTTGTGTTTATTGATTATGTGACTGCTGACAAAAGCAGCAGAATGAATTCTGAAGTGTTTCAGGCAATAATTTCTGCTCATATTAAGCCATATTCTTCAGAACTCATTGGACGGTGCTTCACAGTCTTCACAGATGGAGAATGACCCAAAGCATACTGCAGAAGCAAGAGTTTTTGAAGGGAAAAAAGTGGAATGTTATGCAGTGGCCAAGTCAATCACCTGATCTGAATCAGATTGAGCATGCATTTCACTCGCTGAAGAAAAAACTGAAGGGAAAATACCCCAAGAACAAGCAGGAACTGAAGACAGTTGCAGTAGAGGCCTGGCAGAGCACCACCAGGGATGAAACCCAGCATCTGTTCATGTCTATGCGTTTCAGACTTCAGGCTGTAAATGACTGAAAAGGATTTGCAACCAAGTATTAAATAGTGAAAGTTTGATTTATGATTATTATTCTGTCAAATTACTGGTAGTCTTATAACAAGTGGGAGGCACATATACAAACTGTTGTAATTTCTACAGAGTTCACCTGATTTTGGATTGGAAATACCCTCAAATTAAAGCTGACAGTCTGCAGTTAAAGCACATCTTGTTCGTTTCATTTCAGTTGTGTTGGTGTATAGAGCAAAAAACGTTACAATTGTGTCAATGTCCAAATATTTATGGACCTGACTGTATGTATTTCTTTGGTTGTTGTCAACATCTGGTGAAAATTTCAAGTCAATGGCACCTTTAGTAATATGTTTTATTTGTTTAATACTTATTTCCCCCACTGTATACAAAATAAATATGCACAGTACACATATAAATATATTATGTAAATGCAAGCTTTTAATTTGCATGCAATTAATCATGATTAATCTTTAGACAGCTCTAATTGAAACAGATTAAAAAACAAATTAATATCTTGCTATCATGTTGCTAACGCTTGGCATGTGTCAGCCTTGGCCGAAGCTTCGTTCCCTGTCTTTAGGGTGTTACTGTTTCGGTTTTATTGCTGAATTAGTTGCATCCCACACAGACGGGTGAAAAAGTTAATGGATTTCCTGACAAGAAATTAAGCTAAACATGCTCATAAATGATGAAATGATGCATTCCTGTGCCAGGCCTGTGCCTTGAGGGCAAGAGGCATAAAGCGGGTTTTGTAAGCATTTCCCTGGGTCTCCATGAATCTGCAATGTGTCATTATTATGGGATAGTGACAGCACTGTTCTGCTGATACAATTAGACTGGATTTCTGTGCTCTGTCATCATGCTTGTATCATGGTTATGTACTTTTTCATTTGATTTGCAGGCAGTATCATTTTCTGGGATGTCTGCTCGTGAGTGTGAGAGATTATCTGTTTTAAATAAACCTTGTCAAAATATTGTAATCTAATTTAACTTACATTCCGTGTCCTGCTAACAATAACAGTAGTCAAGGCCGTTTGTCTATTTATCTTCTCAGTGTATTATCTTTGTCATACAAATCTTGTTTATTAGGGGTCATTTACTACTTAAGGAATTATAAACATGGTACAAAAATGTGTACTAGGAATGTGAAATACAGTATGTTACTACCTTATCAGCTACCGGTGGATATAGCTTGTGTTATCTAATTTTGATAAAATTTGTTTCACTTGTTTTTACATTTTAGTTTATACATTTAATTTACATTTTGTTCACACGTTTTTGCTGTTATCTAAATCTTAAAGGCGCTAAAAATTAAATAACGCTTTCAAATAAAATCTACAAATTAATATCCATATTCATTCTGTACATTATTATTTTGTGATTCATAAATTCATCTAAACATTTAGGATTTAAAAATAGATACATTTTGGCAGGACTTGTAATCATTGAATTCTGTAATAATTATGAATAAATCACAACTATTCAATTGATTAATTGCATCTGTTAAATGAAAAAATATATATACCGGTTCCATCACTTTATAACAGTCACCAGTTAACATGTTTTAAACTTTCACATGAAAGTTAAGCTTACACTTGACCTTTTTCAATCATTTTTTGTGGCTCTTTTTTAACTGCCCACATATGTACATTAATTATTTTTGCTTTCATTATACATAAATTGCACATGCATTGTTTGAGTGTTTCAGCACTTATGCGAATTAAATATACATATAGAATTAAAAATATATATTTTATGATTTTTAGATGTAGTCTTTTATTTTTTATTTATTTTTTTTATTTTATTTTATTTATTTTTTTGATTTTATAATAGACTTCCTGAAGTTATTTGCACCTGTGTTTTATTTTATGTTATTTTATTTTATTTTATTCAATTTTGTTTTATTTTATTTTATTTAGATTTTAAAATTTTATTTTATTTTATTTTATTTATTTAATTATATTTTATTTTATTTTATTCTATTTTATTTTATTTTTTAAAATACACTCCGTAAAGCTATTTGCACCTGTATTTTATTTTATTTTATTTTATTTTATTTTATTTTATTTTATTTTATTTTATTTTATTTTATTTTATTTTATTTTATTTTATTTTATTTTATTTTATTTTATTTTATTTTATTTTTAAATAGACTCCCTGAAGCTATTTGCACCTGTATTTTCATTCATTCATTCATTTTCCTTTCAGCTTAGTCACTTTATTTATCAGGGGTTGCCACAGCAGAATGAACCACCAACTTATCCAGCATATGTTTTTACACAGCGGATGCCCTTCTAACCGCAACCCATCACTGGAAAACACCCATACACTCTCAGCTACGCACACATACACTACGGAGAACCTATTATTAAAAATAACCATTTATTTAAATTTATTCCAGTGTTTACAACTACATCTTGAAGTTGTCAAAAGTGGACAACCCTTTCAGACCCCATTTAAACCAACATTTTGCGTCATCACCTAGCAATCAGACTCACAAAATCACATCCCAATTCCAGGAATAAGCATGGTCTGTATTGTACAACTACAGTAGTCGAGCAATAATCAATAGCATCTATTTAGCACACAGTTAGTGAGTGATCTCATTAGTCAGTAATCAACTCAGTGTTTCCCTACCAGAATTAATTACACAAGCCCTTTACATATAGACACACCAAATGTCATTACGTGTATGCAAAGAGTTGTTTTTTCTCCATCCTCCTACACAGAGAAGTCAAGGCCTTCTCCATCCCGATGATCACACTCAAGCAGAAGAGTGCCTTTAAATTATTGTGTTTACTGCCTGGCTTTTGCTGGACCATGAGAAGTGAACCCTTCCCTGAAAGATCCACTCACTGACTTTAGTGTTATGGTGGAAGAGGGAAAAATAAAGCAAGGAGAAGGATTTTCATGGTCTAAACTGCTGAGCCTTGTAATTAAGTGGAGAAGTTGGCTGAGGACTCGGGATGTTGTTTGTTCCAGCTTTTGGTCAGTAAAGAGAAAGTCGCTGAAAAGCATGTTTTGACCACTGGGAAGCATGTTATCTTCAGCCACAGCAGCGATATCTCTACACTGTTTGTGTGTTACAGTTACAATTCAGTAAGACTGTGGATTGTCTAAGAAGTTTTTTGTTAAAGTAGAGCTGTGTTATATGACAATATCAACAGAGGCCCAAAATATGTGCTTTGCCCTACATTTTGATGAAATGGCAAAATAGTACATACAGTACACTTATAGACTGCAGTTTCTATAGGTAAATATAGGGCAGTATGATGACCACTTTTATTCCTTTTCACACTAATGATCATACCTGTTAACATTGGGATGTGAAAATAAGGGATACCCCCCCCCCCCCCCCCCCTAAAAATACCTAAATATGTTCATCTGGAGCTGTTTCATTGTAAATAAACTGCTGAAACGGTCAGTAATACATTTTTATTATTATTTACAAAGGATATAATAATTAATATACGTTAGAAAAAGCTGCAAATAAATTAGCAAACAGTTTAGCTCATTAAAATGATTAGCTATTATAAAGAAATTGAACCAAGTTATCAAATCTCATTAATCTTTTCTTCATTGTATAATTTGAACATTCTGTATACATTAAATAACAGAGGTGTCACTTTAAAAATGCACAGATCTATAATGAAAGCATTTATTTGCTTTCCTAACTCTTTATGCTCATTTAAGACTAAATTTGTTGTTTAAGAGAGAACCCAACAAGATCGACATGTCTAGCTGTTGTTGTTGTTGTTGTTGTTATTATTCATTCATTCATTCATTCATTCATTCATTCATTCATTCATTCATTCATTTTCTTTTCAGCCTAGTTCCTTTTTTAATCTGGGGTCGCCACAGCGGAATGAACCGCCATTATTATTATTATTATTATTATTATTATTATTATTATTATTATTATTATTATTATTATCATCATTATTAAGATGGTGACGTGTATGTCTGTTCAAACACGCACCCAAAACCCAGTGTCTACTTGAGCTCTGCATCAAATCGCGTACAGAATCCGCTTGGAAAACAGTGGTATTTATTTATCACTATTATCACTATAGAGCGCATCAGCTGACAGTCATTACATGAACTGACTGTTTTGAGGCTTGCATAAGGGCAATGGCGTCTGTAATGAAAAGGAAATGATTCGCGCCTTTTTTATGTTTATTTCAAAGTGGTTTCATGCCTAAATAAAATGAAAGCACAGAACAGATTCACATTTAATAGCAAGGGAAGGCCTCTGGTGGTTCGGCGGTATGGGTTGCATATAGGAGGATCAGCTTTTCACAGAAAGATAAAAAAAATCCGGGAAAATACCTTTACGGGATGACAGCGGGATAAAACTGTAAAGTACGGGAGAATCCTGGGAAAAATGGGAGGGTTGTCAGGTGCTAATGATATTTACACATATCACATGTTATCATATTAGGGACATATTATCAACAAATAAATGATTATTTTCATGCAGTTCTTTGCACAACAGCAAATTAATACTACATAACAACTTAACCAAATCTGTGATTTGCCATGTTATGCACTGCAAATCACAGTAATTATATATAAAATTGTCTGCAAATTTCTGGGAATTACCACCACAAAATCAGTCAAATCGTAAAAAACTAGGCGGTCTGTTATTCTCTATCATCTATTTAGTAGTTACGCAAAATACTTTGTTTACAGTAATGGTCATTTTTTAGCATTTCGATAAAACAGTATTATACTGTAATCAAAGAAATGTGAATAACAGAATGGGGAGACAGTTTATAGCATGAAAGTACAATGATTGTATTGTTAGGTTTTATTTTGGATTATTTTATGTTTTAAATTTCATTAATATTTATATTTATAGTCCACGTACTGAAAGGCGTTCTAATAAAGTAAAAAATCACATATAAATCGCAAATACTGTAAACATCACATTTAGTTTAGTTTGTTTGCATATAGTCAATACGTTATTCATTAAATTAGCAGAAATGGTGCTATATATTATTGCTAAATAATTGTTATTGGGTTTTGAGAGGTCTTACATCGTGGTATGAGATTTTTGTCGTATGCCTGACCTAAAAAAGTATGTCATGCTAATCGGAGGCCAATGACATTGCTAGGCTTGAAAGCATACACACATAATATATTCCCAATGATCGCTGACATCTGTTTTGCTTCATGCGCACATCCTCTCAGGATATTCATATTCTTTGTCCATATGTCTTGTTGAGCTGAGAGATCAGTATATTATTTTTAAGGAATGCACACATTAACTGTGCACATATGACCTAGATGCTTACAGTAAACGGCCAAGGGAGTGCAACCTTATGATTGGACAGTCTGTTTCTTCTTTGATTTAATGATGCGCAGTTGTTACTCGATTTGCTGTTGTTGTTGACAGAACGTTCATTTAGCAAGAATGCACTGAATTGATCAAATGAGACAGTAAAGACGTTAATATGAATGTATGTACTCTATAAGAATCCTAAAAAAATACATAATTATAAATGTAAACATCAAATCAGCTTGTTTGAACGATTTCTAAAGGATCATTGCAATGACATTTCACAATATTTCAGCCTCGATTTGGCATCTTACTGGCCAGAAATGTTTGAATGCTGTTGTGTTTCTGTTCATAATTCTAAAAGTATTTTCATATTTCACAGCGGAATGAACCACCAACTTATCCAGCATATGTTTTACACAGCGGATGCCCTTCCAGCTCAAATTCAAATTCATAACTACCTTTTCTACTAACAATTTGTTTGAGCTTTTCCAGTCTGGCTTTTGCCCCAACCACAGTACTGACTGCTCTTGTTAGGATCACTAATGATTTATTACTGGCAGCAGACTCTGTTCATTAAATAAAATGAATTATTGAATAAAATGAATTATTATTAGTATTATTAGTAACTATTATTCAATGTTTACACATGTAAAAACTGCATTGTTAGCTTTGAATTGAGTTTTCTTGATAGTTTCATTCAACTGAAAAAAGTCCCAAACTCCATTTCCATGTGTAGTTGTAGCTAATATTAGCTCAAAACCTCTGCACAAACTCATAGTTTAAAAATCTCCAGGGAACAGCATGTGACGCTGTCATCCTTTGACTTACTGTTTTCAACATACTATCAATTGGGACATAGATGTCATTCAGCATGACAACACAAGCTAGTATATTACTGAAGCAATTCTGACCAGGCCATATTTTTCCACTTATGCTTCACAAACTGACAGCCACAGGAAGTCTTAATGGACCTCATCATATGTCCATATGTCAAAAGCTGAAGTATGCACACAGCACTTTTCACTGTCAGGTGTTTCAAGCACAAAAAACACTGTTTAAAGGCATGCATAATTGCCTGTGTTAAGTGCAAAAGCTAATGGCTGTGGAGCTAGTAGAGCCGGTTGTGACTGCATTAGTTAAGGGTGGGACTGCGCTGACACCATGCAAAACAGCTAGACCTCCTCCTCAGAAGGACCATTCACATCAGCCCAAGGTAAACTTTCACTCCGAACACCACAAATCTCTCTTTATTTCGCTGTAGTGAGACGCAGTGATGGAAAAAGGCCGCAGTGTCCAGCCAGAGCTTGTTAAACATTATACACACACATGGAGACTCTGAGGGAACAAACAACTCTTCTGGAAATGAAGAGTTGCTGGAAAACTGCGATGAATCTTATCCCTTTTATTTTTAGCGCTGTTTCCAATCTGCTTAAATGCTGTCATTAGGAATTAAGGTCCTAATGTGGTAAAAATGTAAAAGCAACCGCTCATGCGTCTCTGTGTTAAAGAGATGTTTTGTAATGTTTTTCTTTTAGTGTGTAATATGGCTATGCATGTATAAAATATGCAGTCCTCCAATGTAAGAGATTTTTTTTCTGTTTATCAGACAAAACTCACTAGGGCAGCTGCACGGTGGCGCAGTGGGTAGCACGTTCGCCTCACAGCAAGAAGGTCGCTGGTTCGAGCCTCGGCTGGGTCAGTTGGCGTTTGCATGTTCTCCCTGTGTTCGTGTGGATTTCCTCCTGGTGCTCCGGTTACAAGTCCAAAAACATGCGCTATAGGTGAATTGGGTAGGCTAAATTGTCCGTCATGAGTGTGTGGATGTTTCCCAGTGATGGGTTGCAGCTGGAAGGGCATCCGCTGTGTAGAACAAGTGCTGGATAAGTTGGCGGTTCATTCCACTGTAGCGACCCCAGATTTATAAAGGGACTAAGCCGAAAAGAAAATGAATGAATGAGCTCACTAGGGCTGCACAATATATTGTTTCAACATCGATAAAGCAATGTAATCATTTGCAATAGTCACATCACAGGATATGCAATGTTGAGTGAGTCTAGATATTTTATTCTATAATCTATATACAATGCATGCGGAAAGTATTCATAGTTACATAAGTTATTTATGTTACAGCCTTATTCCAAAATGGATTAAGTTCATTTATTTCCTCAAAATTCTACACACAATACCCCATAATCACATAGATTTTTTGAAATTGTTGTAAATTTATTAAAAATAAAAAAGCTGAAAAATCACATGTACATAAGTATTCACAGCCTTTGCTGTGAAGCTCTAAATTGAGCTCAGGTACATTCTGTTTCCACTGATCATTCTTGAGATGTTCCAGCAGCTTAATTGGAGTTCACCTGTGGTAAATTCAGTTGACTGGACATGATTTGAAAAGACATGCACCTGTCTATAGGGTTGACAGTCTATAGTCTGTCTATAGGGTCCCAGGGTTGACAGTCAAGGTCAAAGCACAAACCAAGCATGAAGACAAAGGAATTGTCTATAGACCTCCAAGACAGAATTGTCTTGAGGCACAAGGCTGAGAAAGGTTACAGAAACATTTCTGCTGTTCTGAAAGTTCCAATGAGCACAGTGGCCTCAATCATCCATAAATGGAAGATGTTTAGAAAAACCAGGACTCTTCCTAGAGCTGGCCGGCCATCTAAGCTGATCAGGGGAGAAAGGCCTTAGTCAGGGAGGTGATCAACCTGATGGTCACTCTGTTTGAGCTCCAGCGTTCTCTCTGTGGAGCGAAGAGAATCTTACAGAAGAACAACCATCTGTGCAGCAATCCACCAATCAGGCCTGTCTGGTACAGTGGCCAGATGGAAACCACTCCCCGCTTGGAATTTGCCAAAAAACATCTGAAGGACTCTCAGACCATCAGAAACAAAATCTTCTGGTCTGATGAGACCAGAACTCTTTGGAGTGATTGCCAGATGTTACTTTTGGAAAAAACCAGGCACCGCTCATCACCAGGCTAAAACCATCCCTACAGTGAAGCATGGTGGTGGCAGCATCATGCTGTGGGGATGTTTTACAGAAGCAAGATCTGGAAGACTAGTCAGGATAGAGGGAAAGATGAATATAGTAATGGACAGACACATGCTGAATGA
Source organism: Danio aesculapii (assembly GCF_903798145.1). Taxonomy (NCBI): domain Eukaryota; kingdom Metazoa; phylum Chordata; class Actinopteri; order Cypriniformes; family Danionidae; genus Danio; species Danio aesculapii. The sequence goes on from NC_079457.1 coordinate 29,139,571, forward strand.
AAACCTGCTTCAGAGTGCTTTTGACCTCAGACTGGGGTGACGGTTCTTCTTCCAGCAGGACAATGACCCAAAGCACACTGCCAAAATATCAATGGAGTGGCTTCACAACAACTCGGTGAATGTCCTTGAGTGGCCCAGCCAGAGCCCAGAGCTAAATCCTATTTAACAGCTCTGGAGAGATCTGAAAATGGCTTTACACTGTTGCTTCCCATTTAACCTGATAGAGCCTGAGAGGTACTGCAAAGAGGAATGTGCAAAAATTCCCAAAGACAGATGAGCCAAGCTTGTGGCATCATATTCAAAAAGGCTTGAGGCTGTAATTGCTGCCAAAGTTGCATCAACAAAGTATTGAGCAAAGACTGTGAATACTTATGTACATGTGATTTTACAGGTTTTTTTTATTTGTAATAAATTTGCAAAATCTTTTTTCACATTGTCATTATAGGGTATGGTGTGTAGAATTTTAAGGAAATAAATGAACTTAATCCATTTTGGAATAAGGCTGTAACATAAAAAAATGTGTAAAAAATGAAACGCTATAAATAATTTCCGGATGCACTGTAGGTTGCCAGGTATTCATTCCAAGGATTAATATATAAGTGAAATAATGCATTTGCACCTTTCTTTGTCTACAGATAAGGTTGTGTTGGCAACTGTACATTATATAATTAGCTTCCCAAAAAAACACAATCTGAGGCTGTGTAATTTTTTCCACTCAACTAAATTTCCAAAATAGCCCAACCATGTGAAATTTAAACAAATATTGATGTGCCCGTATAAATCATTTATAATAAACACTGCAGTATCCCATAAAAAACAAGGCATGTCCATTTTGATTTAATGACAACTTTAAAACTTGACCTCTCTAGTCCCTATTCATTGTAATTTCCTTTATGTGCTCCACTTTAAAAAGGAAAGCCATACATTTTTATTCATATTTTTGGTTGAACTACCCCTTTAAAGTTTTGGCTTGTTTCAGAGTCCATAAGGTCAATCCTCTCATGGTGAAGATGGGGTATTGGTCGTCGCCAAGTTTATTGCCTGACCAAGGCCTGTGGTGTGTTGAAAAATGTTGATATCCCCACATCACTTCATCATTTTGTTCTTCATGCTTCCATACATGTCAGCCGGATTTATAGTCTAGCGTTTTCTCTTAAACCACAGTCCGCCTGTAAGAGCTGAAGCTGCACTTAGGCCTCACACTGGTCGGTTCTCCATCCAGAGACACTCAGTCAACAAGATGTGAGCAGGCATAGGTACAGTAGATTTTATTTGTAGCTTTCTTAAAACAACACGCTGCAGTGTGATTTGACTAGCGTAATGCATTTTCCAAGGATGGCCAGGATTTCCTGTTGTAGTCTCTAAAATAGTAAAGTTGTGTTTATAGGATGATTTTCTGATCTGTTTATTGCCAAATATTGCCGTATATTATATGGAGTCCTGTATCAAATACAAAATACTGTACTTTAAATACAGTATAATATAGGGCTGTATGATTCCATCTAAAATGAGAATCATGATTTTTTATTTTTTTTGCTTAAAATCAAGATCAGGATTTTCTCACGATACTGTAGATGTCAAAAAAAGGTTAATATGAGTAGCCTATTATTATTGTTATTCTCAAACATACGGTAAAACAGCAATAATAACATTAGGCCAATGTGTAGAACTACTGTTGGATAAAATTCTACATTTTGTAAAGACTTTGAATGGTGAACTTTAAATAAACAGACTTTAAAAATGTCCTGGTCGTTAATGCACAGTAAAGTAACTACAGCAGAAAACTATTTATAATTCTGAAGTTGAATCATTATGTTTGAGACATGTACTTGTCATTTGTCATTGACAACGTTATTAGACCATTTATTATCTGGTAAAATCAGACATTTATCATTATTAGATTTCCTCCTCTAATCAACATTATATTGGCTAGAGTAGTTATACTGACCCAGTAAACATTTATTTCCAGACAAAACACTTTGTTCCTAATGAAAGAATAAGTTATCAAATGCTTGTCGAAGTCATATCTCTAAAATGCGATATGATCATGTAAATGATGCGCCTGGTTTTGGTTTCACTTTCACTGCCGAGTGCGCTCAAGTCATGGCTGCCGTCACTTCAAGAAAAAATGCATACATGCTTCTAAAAGATCGCTGTGTGCAACAACGTGAACGTTATTTACAACTTTATAACCTGATATTCACAGCCTATGCAGGTTTTGTTCACTAAAGTCGATATCATTTGCGCGCTTGTCCTCTCCATAGTAAACAAACCGTGCGTCAGCTCATGTAATACATCATTAATATAAAACAATGTGAAGACTTGTGGGTCGCCTCAACACTTTTCTCCTGATTTTGAAAATGTAATTGGCTGAATCGTACAGATGTTGGATAAAGATCGTGGTATACACTTTTATATTTTTTCGTGTATACACTTTTAAATATTTGAGTAAGATTCAGTTGTATATTATTAGATTTATTCAGCAAGGATACATAATACTTTTGGCGACCCCTGAATAATAAAGGGGTCTAAGCTTAAGGAAAATGAATTAATGAATGAATGAATGAATAAGTATACAGTATTTATATGAATGGATATTTATTAAGAAACAATAGTAAGTAAACCATTTTTAATGTCATTTGTTAATATATATACTGTGTGTGTGTGTGTGTGTGTGTGTGTGTGTGTGTGTGTGTGTGTGCGTGTGTGTGTGTGTGTGTGCGTGCGTGTGTGCGTGTGTGTGTGTGTGTGTGTGTGTGTGTGTGTGTGTGTGTGTGTGTGTGTGTGTGTGTGTGTGTGTGTGTGTGTGTGTGTGTGTGTGTGTGTGCGTGTGTGTGTGTGTCTGTGTGTGTGTGTGTTTGTAGGTTTTTAATTCACTGGGATGTGAAGTGTTTACAAGTTCTCTGACTAACACAATTGAGTGCTTATGAAACTGAAAAAAATAGCTGTATTTTTCAAAATTTGCTTATAATGTGAACATGTATACAGTTTTGTTTAACTAGATATGCATTAACACAGCTATATTTATGCTTAGTTTATGAAATTATAGTATAGTAACAGCTACTCACAGAGTCCCATTGAGGCAAAAAAAATCCCTATATTAAGATGGGGTGGGGTTGGGCGTTGACTTTTTGTTTTGAGTTGCATTTAGTTTTTAAAGGCATAGTTCACCTTACAATTTACTCACCCCATTAGTGGTTCCAAACCTGTTTTTTTCTCAGAGTTTGTTTGTTTTTTGAATACAAAACAAGTTATTTTGAAGAAAGCTAAAAACTGGTAACCATTGACACCCAAAGTAGGTAAAACAAATACTGTTGACTTTAATTGTTACAGGTTTCCTACATTTTTCAAAATATCTTGTTTTGGGTTCAACAGAACAAAGAAAATCGTAAAAGTTTGAAACAAATGAAGAGTTAGTTAATGTTGGCATAATCTTCTTTTTTGGGGAACTATCCCTTTATGCTTTACCAAGCATCAGTGGACAGAGCTTGCATTTATCATTCTATCATTCATCTCTTAGTAAAAGCATACAAATGGAAGATCAGTGATGGTCTATCAGGATCTAATAACTTTTTTGTTTCTTTGGACAGTAACGCAGTGTAAAAAACATTTGTAATTAAGAGTTTTACGATGATTAGGATGATTTGCCTTTTTTTACTCATATATGCTTTTGAATTGCATTATACTGTAGGATCTTGATCTGTCTTCCAAAAGCTATCGATTTTAAAAAGTTTGAAAAGTGACTCTTGTTGACATTTGTAATCTGTTGTAAATTTGTAAATTACGGTACAAAAACCTGGCAACAAACTGCCAGTACTTTTTCAGTTTTTTTGCAGACTTAATTCTCTCTTTTTTATTTCTTAAATAATATCTTGTCTTAAACTACTAAAATGCCAAAACAGTAAAAGTCGCTTTGTTAATCAAAAATAATGTTGAAATCAAAACATCAAAAGTTGACAGAGCAGAGATAAAACTGCCATGATGCAGTTCACAGCTGTAAATAAACAGAAAACACCATGTGAAACACAAAATACGGAACCTGTTAATGGAGTCAGTGTGCGAATTATAAATTGACGATAGGGGGGTAAACTTTTTCAGTAGTAGTTTGGTAATACATGCTTTAGTGAATCAAATTTATGAATGTATTTAAATCACATCTAATTTATTAATAGAACGTATATATTTTAGTGTTTTTAGGGATATTTAGTGACTATTTTAGAGGTTACTGAAGTAAAAAAAATATGCTGTGTCTAATTTTTCTCTTTTTTTAGGTTACAACTGTTGAATGAAATTTTTCCTACCATTGATTGGCGTGATTGAATCAAAGACTATAGAATACACAAGACATGTGACTCGTATCTTTTGAATGGGTGTGTAACAGTCATTATGGTGAATGAAGCCCCGCCTACTAGTACAGGAGCCAATAATTGGGGTCGGGGGGGGGGGGGGAGAATTTGCACCCTGGATTGAGTATATCTTGTGTCTGGTTTGACTGGCTGGGTCAGTGCCACACTGGCTCTCAAAGTAGTTTTGCCTCTGGTTTGAGAATATTCATAGAGTATTCATAAGCAGAACTATATTATATGCTTAGTTATATCACAGCCATTCACACAGATCGCTGCACTTTATACATTTTTTCCACACCAGTCAATCATTGTGATAAAATCTTCAGATAAACCCACCCTTAAATGGCAAATTAAAACAAAACAAACTACTCTCCACCACTTCCCGTGTAAGTCAGATGGTGTTTTTTTCTGTCCAAGTGGGCGGTTCTTGGCTAGAATGAGCCGCAATGTGGACCAGACTGGATGCCAATTAATTAAAGCTCATACTAAATATGTGACTTATAACCACACAACTTAACTAGCGTGTTTTTCATATTTCGTGCAATTCTCTGGTGAGCATTAGCAGCCGCTCTTCTCAAAATCCGGGATCTCCTCCATTTGCTCCGCTCGGCAGGAGTCTGCTACTAGATTGGGCCGTTGTTGGATTTGCTGTTACTTTTGGCTGCCGGTGCAGTTACGCTGTTTTGCCAGCTGTGCGCCGTCTTTTGTTTTTGCTTCCAAGCATCACGTGCTGGAGATTTCAAGGAGGTGTTTTCTCAACGTGCCAACAGTTGCCACAATCTGGCTCGTGTGGAGGAAATGAGCCATATTTCACAAGAAAGACGTTTGATTAGCATCCATTAACTGTGTGAAATTCAGTCTTAATGCGTGAAAATGTAAAACGATATGCTCATTTTACAGTTACAGTTGCAATCTAAACCAGCTCTGACTCACTGACTGGCTTAATATGAGGGTAATATTAAATTGAAGCATATGCAGCCATACAGTAAGAGGAGGAGGTTGTGTGTGTGTGTGTGTGTTTGTGTTTAAATGTTTGAATAGGAAGCCGCTTTTGGACTTTGAACTTGAGACTGATTTGTGCTGATTGAGAGTATTGAGCACATACATTAGCGGAGTGACGCTGCCTTTGTAGCTTCAGCTGTTTACACAGTTGAGTCTGTGTGTGTACTGTAGATTAAAGAGCCGCAGCGTTACACTGATACTCTGCATTTGTGTTCTGGAGGAGCACATGTGAACACACTGGAGGAGGAGAGACACGCTTGATATCAGTCACTCTACAGTACAGTTCATTCCTTCTTCATGCTGTCTTTCGTTCTTTACTCTGTTACCTTTCATTTCTTCCTTTCTTTTCATTTTTTGTTGCTCTTGTTATTTTCTTTCTTCTTTTAATCTTTCCTCTTTCCTTCCCTCATTACGTTCATTGTTTTCTCCCTCACTTCCTCTTCCTTTCATTTCTTCCTCTCTTAATTTGAACTTTTCCTTCTTTTCTTCCTTTATTCGACTCTTTGCTATGTCCTGTTTACTTTTCTTTCTATATTCGTTTGTTACATTTTTCTTTCTTTCTTTCTTTCTTTCTTTCTTTCTTTCTTTCTTTCTTTCTTTCTTTCTTTCTTTCTTTCTTTCTTTCTTTCTTTCTTTATTTCTTTCTTTCTTTCTTTCTTTCTTTCTTTCTTTCTCATCTCACTGCTTCTTCATCCTAATTCCTTCCTTCCTTCCTTCCTTCCTTCCTTCCTTCCTTCCTTCCTTCCTTCCTTCCTTCCTTCCTTCCTTCCTTACTTCCTTACTTCCTTCCTTCCTTACTTCCTTCCTTCCTTTATTTAACATTTTGCTATGTCCTGTTTTCTTTCTTTATTCTTTCATTACATTTTTATCCTTGTTCTTTTCTTGGTATTCCATATCAAACTTGCAAAGTCTGAACTTACAAGGAGAGGATGCAAGACTGAAAGCTCGAAAACTCTGGCGTAGTGTGGACAGAGGGATGGCTTAACTTTAGCAAAACTTGTTACTTTGCTTCCGTCTTTTCTACCTCCTTTCCTTTCTTGTTTCCTTTCTTCCTTCTTTCCGTCTTTACTTTATTCAACTCTTTCCTTTGTCCTGTTTTCTTTACTTTCCCTATTTTAGTTACTTCTTTATACTTGTTGCTTTATCCTTTAATAAAAAAATGTCTTCCTCTTTTCTTTCTTTTTCTTTCTTTCTTTCTTTCTTTCTTTCTTTCTTTCTTTCTTCTTTCTTTCTTTCTTTCTTTCTTTCTTTCTTTCTTTCTTTCTTTCTTTCTTTCTTTCTTCTTCTTCATTTGTTCTTTTCCTACTTTTTTGTGTCTTTCATTCTCATTTTCTTCTCATTGCTTTATTTTCTTCATCCTAATTAATTCCTTCCTTCCATCTTTACTTCATTTAACTCTTCCTTTACTTTCTCTTTTTTAAGTTACTTTTTTATCTTTTTGTCCTTTAATTTCATTTTCCTTCCCCCTTTCTTTCTTTCTTTCTTTCTTTCTTTCTTTCTTTCTTTCTTTCTTTCTTTCTTTCTTTCTTTCTTTCTTTCTTTCTTTCTTTCTTTCTTTCTTTCTTTCTTTCTTTCTTTCCCCTTTCTTTCTTTCTTTCTTTCTTTCTTTCTTTCTTTCTTTCTTTCTTTCTTTCTTTCTTTTACTACTACTACTTTTTCATCCTAATTAATTCCTTCCTTTTTTTCTTCCTTCCTTCCATCGTTACTTTTCTTAACTTTCTCTGTTTTAGTTCGTTTTTTTATCCTAATTTTGTCCTTTAAATTCATTTCCTTTCTTTATTTATTTTCTTTCTTTGTTTATTTTTTTCAGTTTTTTTCTCCATTTATTTTTCCTATGTCCTTCATTTTCATTTTCTTCTTGAAGCCTTCTTTTCTTCATTCCTTCCATCTTCCTTCTTTCCTTACTTCCATCCATCCATCTTTCTTCTTTCCTTCCTTATTTCCTCATCTATCTTCTATTATTTCTTGTCCTTTCTTTTATCCGTTTATTATATATATATATATATATATATATATATATATATATATATATATATATATATATATATATATATATATATATATATATATATTCTTCCTCTTCCTTTCTTTCCTTATTCCTTTATTTCCTCCTTTCACTCCTTCTCTCATCCAGTAAATGTGCTCCCCCCCAGAACTGCCTCTGATGTCGACACTCAGGTTAATGATCCTCGGAGCGTTCAACTTAAAGGCTAAACTGAATGGCTAACATCCGTCGGCTGAGGAGGAGTGAGGGATTAGAAAGCTGACAGGCCTCCTCCCTCGTTAAAGCATCCGGTCGTTTCCATGCAGAGCACATCCCAGAATTCACTTCCTCCCCGTCTTTGACTGCGGTCTCGGTCGGGTCGGGCGGTAAGGAGGGGGATCGTGGGATGACCGGCGGCTGAAGCGAGTGTGGGAGCGTCCGCTCTCTGTCTCCGACCTCACAGAAAGAGCTGTGCACTGAATGCTAAACTTCTCCTTGCATTGTACCGGTGGCTGTTTAGACTACTGTCAGGGATATGCCAGTTTCCGTTATTTTTATTTGCATTATACTCTTGTTTATTCAATTTGGCAGGCTGCTTCTAGCCATGGGCAATCTATAGGAAACCCTTATTATTGTAATCACAGCCTTTAGATAATCAAATGTTTTACTAAATGTTTTATAGATGTTTTTATTTAGTTTTTAATACAATTTTAATAATATAGGTTTTGTTGTAAAGTCTTGCTAGGTATCATTTCAGGTTACATGCACAGTGATAAAAACAAAACTAACAACGTTATGTAGTTTGATATTAATACGTAGATTAATGAAAACACAGTAAAATATATTTACATAAGATTAGTTACATAGGAACTCCATTTGATTCCAATGGCAGCTTTTATCTATGTATTATTATTATTATTATTATTATTATTATTATTACTATTATTATTATTTGCAAATTTTATTTATTTTTGGTAGGGCTGTACAATAAAAAATTACAAATTGTGATATTTTTTATTCTGCTATATATATATATATATATATATATATATATATATATATATATATATATATATATATATATATATATATAATTATATATATAATTTTTCACTGTTTAAATTTTTAGTTGAATAAATGTTTCTAAAGAATCTACAATTTTCGATTGATTGGGAAGATTTTGTAGGGGAGTACATAAAATATAATTTAAGTTTAATTGCATAGCACTTCAGCACGATAAGTCTTGTATAATAAGCATAATATTTATATTACTGATCACAATATTTGTATAATAAACAGTCTACAAGCACAGATAGATAAATTCATTAAAGAAAAATATGCTAATTAAAAATACAGCATTTTTTATTCAGGTATACAGTAATTGAATAATCAAATGTAAAATAATACTGCATAGTCTTCGTTTTATAAACAATTCTATAAAATGAATCATTATTAATTTTTCAAAGTTACAAACGGTACATTTTCTGATGCCTGAATGCTTTTAAAACCCTCACACAATCACAGGCCTCAAAAAACACTTGCAAAAGGATCAATTATAATCCAGATTCAACATTGCACATCCTGCGATGTGACTATTCTGAATGATCACATTGCGATATCGATGCTGAAACGATATATTGTGCAGCCCTAGTGTTTGATTTAAATTGCATGATTACAAATTCTTTGCAATTTTAAATTTTTCGTAAAACCTATTTGAACCAACTGGTCCTAGGCCGTTTTTCTGATTTTCACCAAAATTGGAATCAACCTTGAAACAGTTAATAATGATTTGTAATCCTTATCAAATGCTCCCCTACATTTATCAAATAGGACTCTTATTAAAGAAAATAGTGTCTTAACCAATGGACCCTTTACACAAGACGCGTTCCATAAAGAAGAGTCCATAAATGACTGATACTCTGTACTAATTCTCTTTCAATCAGCTAAACTGATCTAAAAATCCCATATTGATCAAAGAAACGCATATTGACAGCCTCAGTCATGTTTTCATTGCCCTTGGCTCCAACACACTGTTCAAGGTCAATGCCAAGGAAGTCTTTTAATGCAGCACCCCATTGAATAATGATCTATTAATTCAGCGTCGGCCCTCATCAAAGCTCCGATAGATAAGCGTTGAATCTGCACTGCGATGGCTCTCTTTATCAGCCCGTCTGGATCTCTCTGGATTGATTCCGGAGCGAACAGAGCATCTCTGTGTCTGAAGCCCAGCGGAGCTCGTCCTGCGAGTGACTCCGCTCATATTAATCATTTATGTGCTTCCCAGGTGTCCGGCCTGTTAACTGACTCGCAGTGACCACCGGGGGGAAATCCAGAAAACCTCCTCTCCGCTATACTTCTAGCCCGGTCTCCAGGGGCCACTCGTGCCAGCTGAGGGTTTACGAGGCCCCGGACTCCCTCCCTCTGTCACGCTCTATCTCTTCCCATCCCTGATTTTGGAGCGATTGCTTCAATTAAGCTGACGGCGGGGTTTCTTAAGCCATTAGCCGTGTTGCTGCAAGCCGCGTGCTGTCTATCTGCGCTGCGCTCCCTGTAGATGGAGAAAAAGCCACATGCTGTTGTCTGGTTATTCATGTCACAAGATCTCTTAGTGAAGCGCAGGAAAACACCAATGTTGTTTCTGCAGATTAGGCTTGGATGGGTTTGGTGCAGGGTTTTGTTTGGGTTTAATTGGGTGTTTTTTTTATGGTTTGCAGTCATTTAGTGTTCAAGACAGTGGATGATACATGTATGCTAGGAATAGACTGGATTATGGTTGGACGATATGTGATTCTGGACCACAAAATCAGTCAATTGTTATGAAATTGGGATTTATGCATCATATGAATACTGAATAAATAAGCTTTCTATTAATGTTTAGTTTGTTAGGATTGGGCAATATGGTTGTGGTAAAAGTATTTGAAAATCTGGAATATAGAGAAAATCGAAAGTTTGTCTATATGAAGTGCTTAGCAATGCACATTACTAATAAAAAATTGAGCTTTGGTATATTTACAGTTGGAAATGTACAAAATGTCCTCATGGAACATGATCTTTACTTAATATGCTAATGATTTTTGGCATATAAAAATCAATAATTGTATTTTTTTTGTTTAATTGTATTTGTATTTTTAGTATTTTAGTTATTGTCAAAAATATACCCATACAACATAAGACTAAGATAAGGTTTTGTAATCTATAAAAATGACGATATTAATTCAATTTCTCCAGATGACTTGGGAATGGTTGGGAGGATTTTGTTGGGAAGTGTGTCTATGTGAAAATCATAAAATACAAGCGTAGATAAATAAAAACAGATATAAATGGGTAAGGACGTTGCAACAAAGGTACAGTTCTAAACGCAGCTTTATTAAGAGTTGCCAGACAGGCATGGTTCAGTACAGGGACAGACGGTAACATGTAGGGATGGCTGACGTGAAACTGATGTTTCGACACAGTGTCGAGATTCTGAAGCGCAAGTGTTTCAAAACACTGCACCGAAGCATGATCCAAAACAGCCAGATCACGTGATTAAGGTGATTCGAAACACCCAGGTTATGTGACTAAAGCGATTCAAAGCATCGGTTATTTCAGAAGTGTTTCAAGACCTGGTGAATCTGCATTTGACTGACAGGGTCGGGAAAATCTTATGTAGCCTAGTGGGCTGTGCGTGTGCACAAAGCTACTGTGCTGCCATTGGCCTGAGTTCGAATCCTGACTTGTACACATACTTATATTATGATTTGATGTATTTTAATAATGTTACTTAATGTTTTATGACCAAAACCAAGACATATTGATTCACAAAGTCTTCATTCGGATGTCAGACCAATGTTAAAACAAAACACATTACAAGACCAAAGCATTTACGAACTAATATTTATAACTGCATCACCCTGGATTAGAACACATTATCTCTGCATGCTAGTTTGGAACTCTCACCGCTCCACTGAATTACTTGAAACCTCAACTCTACAATGTGGGGTTTAATACATCAATTTGCTGTTTCTGTTTCTTTGCTAAAGCTGTTCCAGAGCAATACATAAAAATTGACCACTAGGTGTCACTTTAGAGACGGGTTTAAAAACGTTTCGAAGCTTCGACACATTTGCTACGACCACTAGTAACATGTCGATAATCTATAAGAGTAGTCTGTGTAACAGGCGAATGGTCAAGGCAGGATGCAAAACAAACATAAACAGTGACTCTGATTCTGGGATGTGTAGTCCTGTGGCAGATATAATATGTAGAGTGCTCTCTAGTGTGTCTGGTGGGCACACTTGGTGACTGTGACAAAATGAAAGAAACAATGCTGTTATTTTTAATATTCGGGTACAAATATTCATTAATTGAATGTAAAATAACAATTCTTGTATAAATTAAATCCAATTATTACATGGTTGTCTGCAATAATTGATTGTGATTGGTAAGTCGTGACATTCCAAGCTATGTAATTCTGAGATAACAACCATTGAAACTAATAAACATTGAATCATAAATATTTGTTCACCATGTTGGCCTCGTGCATTGGGGAACATACCAAGATTCCCAAATTCGCTGCCTCAAATCCATATCAGATTCAGCAATTTAATCATCAGTACATTTTACTTAAAGTGATAGTTCACCCCCAAATTAAAATTTCCCCACCATTTTCTGACTATCAAGTGAAGAATGTTGAAATAAAGCAGCCATTAACATCCATCATAAAAACAAAAACAAAAAACACACTAGTATGTAAGTCAATGGCTGTTTTTTCCCAAGCATTCTTCAAAATATCTTTCTTTGTGTTTAACAGAAACTTTTAAAAGTGATAGTAATAAAACATTTCTTTTCTTTATTCAGGCTTCGGAAAGAACAGTATTGTGATTTACATCAATTACATGAATGCATTATTACACGCTTTCTCAGTGTAGTAGCCCAAAAAATGCTATGCTGTTCCTCCTCCTTCCTCTCTGAGAAGCTGGTCTGAGAGTGAGGTTAAAGGCTAACTAGTGCGCGTGGGCTGATAAATGTTCGATTTTCTTGAATGACAGCCAGATGCAGATGTCCAAAAGTGTGTCCTTTGTGCTCCCGTTCCTCGGGCAGATGCAAGTGTCCTGCTGGACAGAGAAGGCAGATGCTGCTGTGCTTTTCAGAGACTTTTCCTTGTCCTTTCAGAGTGGGTGGTATGACCAAATTTCACGGTATACGTAATTGTATTTCTCACTAATAATATATTTCATTAAATAGTTATTTTAAAAGGTAGCTATTCCAGAAAATCAATAAACATGGTTATAATAAATTGACTTTAATGCTTAACAAATGAAAATGACTTTTGTCTTTTATTTTGGACATTGTTAAATATAGTAGAGATACACAAAATTGGAATTTTTTCAATATTTTGAAACTCCTTTTGGCTGAGCTGATGCCGATGTCTTTTCTATTGTGTGTTTTTGAGAAGTGGTAATTTACAGTTTAACTGTAATAAGTTTTTAATTTTACGTGTATTTTATTTTAATTATTGTAACACCACAGCCCCTGAATAAATTTCTCATGCACCCACTTGTTGAGGTTACTTGGGAGCGATATGGTAAAGAAAAAGGATTAATAGAGAATATACTGAATTAATCTCTTGTATGATTGGTGTCACAGACAATAATTCAATCCCTTTTTTATAGATTCTGACTAATATATTATACAAGACTAAGCATGTAATGACATATCTACATAATTTTATTTGTGGATTTTACGTTATTTGTCCCTAGTGCTGGGTTTACAACAAATGTGGATTTTAGTATTGGCCAATACAAATGCATGAATAGAGGCAAATTACGGCCATGCAGTATGAAATATGCAGAATGCGAGATGCATTTGCCGCAAATGTGCCTGAAACACGTCTGACAAGTTCAAATACTTCAACTGGTGAAAAACATCCCGTGAGTAAACTAGAGCAAGTGACACGATACTCAGTGTTTACCCAGCATAATTTTTATGTAGCATAATGCTGTGTTCACACCAGAAGCGGAACGCATAAATAAATCACGCTATTTGCGTGTAAATAGATGTGTGAACATTTCAAGCTTACTCGCTTCATTCGTGCATCAAATTCACTTCACAATAGACACAGATTAGCATCATGGGCTGAGCTTCTGTCTGCCTGGTGACTCTAGCTTCTCTAGCTTTAGGAAGGCTAAAAACAGCGTAGATTCATTCGGCGCTGTGTCTGAGTCCACTAGATCCTTTCAGAGGGGCACCCAGCTCTGTGAGTTTATCAACTCCTTTAGAAACTATACCGGGATGATGCCAGCTTTCAGCGGTGCTTCCAACTAAGAAGAGCCCAGTTTGATGAACTGCTGTCTGGTGTCAGCAAGAGGATGTCCCCTCGGGACACCAACAACAGACGCTACGTCAAAATCATGCCCATACAAGAGCAAGCTCCTGATTGGTAACCGCAATGCGAATGTCCGTTAAAGTTCAGATTTTCCAACTCGAGCGATTCCAAATGCGCAAAACACTTAACCCACACCGCTTCATTCAGGATGTCTATTCACGTCTTTGCATTGACTTAACATATAAATCACTCATGTTTGACGCTTCGTCCACGTCTTGTGTGAACGCACCATAAGACATTCGGATCTGTGGGGTAGGCAAACTGTAGGATGATAAACGGTTTTAAGGTTTACCGTCGTTTGGAAAAGTCAGGGTTTTTAAACCCCAAAAATAATGTATTAGTCCGTTCCTACAGTATATTTACTTTTTTTTACAACTATTTTATTCAGTTTTTTAGGACAACAGTATGTCAAGTAGAAAAGCACACTCCATATCAAAAGCCACTGGTCAGCCCCACGATTCAGCAAACATCTGAAAACCAAATCGCTTACAAAACAACATCCAAGCATGCTATCTATTACTATGCTTACTTAATATACATAGAAAAGAAAGATATCCAAAGATGCCTTTCCAAAGTTATTACGCCGTCAAAATCTTATACTGGCTCATGCCTACAGGAGGGAGAATGTTAGTTGGCAGAGGCTTAAACACTACAAAAATGACTGTTTAACTTACTATAGCCAACCTCAGACTGCATGATTTTAGCCCCGATTTTGACTCGCCCACAGGTTTTGAGAAATCGCCGACAAATGCCTGAAATCACAGGCAAATCGGTGCTCGTTCACGTGAGTGACAATCACACAGTGCGAACTATTAAAGACACAATCTGAGTGAATCGCAGATGAGTCACCGACGCCCGTGAGATATTTGGCATGTTAAATATCTGTCGCCGATTCAAATCAGGCCGTGTGAAATGTGTTTTGATTGAAAATAACATCAGCAATTTCCTACAGCCAATGAGAGAGCAGCATCCACAAGTATGGGTATCTGAAGGCCAGTGAGAGGTTGGGGGAGACCTTAAAAGTGCTTATTTTCAGTATATTTGCACCCAAGAAATTAAGGAAAAACTAGTGGAAATTTCACAGCAGCACCCGTGTCTGTTTGATGTGTCATCTGAGCAATACCGCAACCAGGTTGAAAAAGAAATAAAGTTTGAGAGAAATTAATAATTTCCTTCAAACCCAGGTGAGCAAAATAAGTACATTTTCTTTCCCATAAAAGCTTCTTTCTCATTATGTAGTTAATAACAAAAGATATACTACGTGACCTTGTGTTGTTTTCATGTCATTTCTCGCATGTGTTTGGTTGTGAGATGTAGTTTGCTGGCCGAGACAAATTTGTCGGTCATTCTTCCTATAGTAAAGTCATGCAGTGTGAAACCCTGTCGCCGATCCATCCTGCAGTGTAAACACAGCACTGACAGAACGCTAGCCCAGATAGTCATGCAGTGTGAAAACATCTGTGACATGTCTACTTTGAACATCGTGCAGTCTGAACTCGGCATAAAGAATATTGTACACGGAGTTATTCTGTACTCAAATTTGCAGTTTTAATTCGCAATCCAAAACACATGATCTAAGCCACAGGTGCTCCTCAGATTCCTGCCTTATCTTATATATGATATATACCATCATACCGACCAGCCCTATACTTTCGGCCAATCCTCGCTTTCCTCCATATTCCCATTCTGAGGAAACCAACCAAAAAAATAAACAGATGTCTTCTTTTCTACCACCTGCAAATCTCCACCCACGGGCCACGTTCATGCCCACAGTCAGCGACACTGCTTTTCAACTTGGCAAGCGGACATCGATCGCCAACGATTTTCTGTCAGCCATGACCAAGAAGGCTGCAGATTGATCACTCGCAATTGTCTAATTGTGCGGCGTGGGATTGTGCGCATGCTTATTAGTGCGCTTCCGTCCGACCGAGTGAATGAAACCAAAGAGAAGGGATTTTATAAAGTGCTTGACAACTGTAGACCTCCCACTCCAAACGCCGTGGCTTAGACTCTTCTCATTTGCAATCTGCCAGCAAGGACAATGTGTGTGTGTGTCCGGGGGCCGTCCATTGTCTTTCAAATGAAGCTGTCCCTCTTCCAAAACTGCAACAGAAGGTCATGAAAGCTCCCTCCGTCCCGCGCTTGAAAGATTCATTTGTGGGTGGACCTCTTTGTTGATGCAGATTCTGCA
This sequence comes from Danio aesculapii, assembly GCF_903798145.1. Taxonomy (NCBI): domain Eukaryota; kingdom Metazoa; phylum Chordata; class Actinopteri; order Cypriniformes; family Danionidae; genus Danio; species Danio aesculapii. The sequence goes on from NC_079457.1 coordinate 29,155,461, forward strand.
GGTTTGTAATGCAGGTCCAAAATTCGCAGGCACTTTTTTACGCTGAACTCGTCTTAGACCACTAGTCGTATTTAATATTAAAAAAGATGAACTCACGCATGAGTGTTATCTGAACTAATAACTAGTATTGATTGTGATTCGTATGTCATCAGCTCACAGTGACTGTTTTGTGGAGAAACGATCCACTTGTGATGACAACAGCTGCATGGCTGTGTTGGTCTATTTTTCCCCCAAGGTTTTGCCCACTCAGTAATCAATCAGGAAGGGATAGATTGGTGTTTTCGCAGTGAGTGTCGTTGCCTGACTGTTTGTTTAGCTCCTTGCTTAACCCTTGTGCATCCTTATGGGAATTTGGGTCTATTTCATTTTAGTTTTTATGATCACTTTGTATGTGTTAATGCAAGCAGCATAGATTATGTGAAAAGTTGTGTAACCTTTTTTCAATCGACATTTCCTTTCAGAAATCTATTTTACAAAAAAATTGTTTCTCTCTGGACAAAAATGTCCCAATTGTATGGTTCTATTTTTGAAAAAAGCCAATAAATCTCTGTTAGTATACATTTTGTTGACAATTTGAGGCATTTTGGTAACTTTTTTCCATGTTTGACCTATGAAGCAGTCGCTTTTCCTCCCTGTTGTCTGCATTTGAGCACGGCAGGCCAAATTAATTAATAATATGTAACTGTAATTATGTGGGTGTGTTCGTATGGATATCAGAGTTTGTTTCGTATGTATATGCTGAGAAATTCAGCATTGTTTGTAACACAAACTAATATTTATCACAATAATTGTTGATTCTGACCTTTGACTTATCCAACATTGTAAATCTGTTTAGTTTTTAATATATAAAATAATTTAATAACATTATTTCTAGTTGGACTTCCGGCGACAAGATGAGGAGGTAGTCGCGTTTTGTTTGCGCTCTCATTATCTTTAATTTAATTTTGTTAGCGCCAATTACACACAAGTATGCAGTGCTCAGCATATATAAGTACACCAAATCTATCTTTTAAGCTATGCAATATTATATTGGTGCATATACATTAGATTAGGCAGTACTAAAGCCGAATCTGGAGCTTATCTAACAAAATAACTTACGATAACCAAAAGTATATGTTATAGAAAAATATTAAATACAAATTTAAAAAAGACGAAAAATCAAGAAAAAATGTTGTTGAAATTTTGCAGGTTGTAATTTATTTTTGCAATATTTAGCTTGAATTTAATTGTATTATCTTTCACTTTCTAAATCTTTGGTGACTAAAATATTATTTCAATAAATATATCTGTTTAATAAATATGTTTTGATTAAACGCACAAAAACACATTGCTTACATTCACTGAGAAATGGATAAAAATATTCAAAATATTTCAAAATGGGGTGTACTCAGTTCTGCTGAGCACTGGACTTTGAAAAGAGACATCTTTGTCTCCACTAAAATCCTGCATCTATGGTTAACTGATTTGTATAAAAATGGCAAACAAAAGTGTAAAAAAATCAACAACAAGACTGGCTTAATAGTCCCAACATAAAGCAAGCTAGCATGGAGACCGCTACTAACACTACAAGTAATAGTTGCGCTGAGCAATCTTCGCTAGAGGACAATATACTTCTTCAGCTGGTACTGAACTGATATCCTCACGCGATCAGACGGCAGACTATTAAAACGGAGATGTCGAGCTTTCAGTCTGAGATCGGATTGATTGTTGAAACATTTCATTCAGAAGTCAAAACATTATTTCTAGTTAGGCATGGGATGATAATTGATTTGAAGGTTTACCGTGGTTTGGAAAAGTCAAGGTTTTAAATCCGCCAAAGTTGTCTGTTATACCATTCCTAAGGTACAGTATATGTAAGTTTTTTTTTTTTGTTTTTTTCAAAACTATTTTACTTCGTTTTTTTAGGGCAAAAGTATCTCCAGCAGAAAAAGGAACCTTTATATCAAAAGCCACTGGTCCAAAATATTTTAGATGTTTCTTAAATTAAAAAAAAATTGTGTTCAATGGGGGAAAAGTTGTTTTTACCCAGACGTTTAAAAAGAACATATTTTGGAGCAGTATTCACTATACAGTGAAATCATGATATGTTTATCCAAGGTTTTCGTCAGAAGCCCATGCCTGTTTCTAGTGGCATTACGACTGTTCAAACTGTAATTTAAAATGTCAAAATCTTTAAAATGAATGATTTTTTTAATGTTATCACCAGGGCTGATAATCATAGATAAATATGTGAGGAAAATAGTAAAAAAATATACTGAAATATTATACTTTTTTATCCTATGCACAAGGGTTAACAAATGACTTCAGATGTAGCTAATTTTATCTGAATTTTTTGAGGATGTACAGTGTTTATGGGGTTTACATATTTTTTTATTGCTGAAATGTTTTATTATTTTAATAATACGGAGTTCTGTGCGTATTCATAACCAGATTGCATTGTGGAAATGGGATAAAGGGTTTAAAAACAAAGGGCTGGTTGTGGTGAGCGGCATGGAAGACTGAAGCCCTTTATGATTACTTCAGCATGGGTTCGCTGGCACTCGATCAAACACCACGCTGGACAAATGGGTGAGAAACTATTGTCCACACTGCTGAGAACAGGCCAGTCACACTCAGTAAAGATGGAGTGAATAAAAATGAGCGTTTAAGCTTGACTGATGATTTATTTTGGCTTTAATGATTTAAAGATTGACAGGATCTTTTGAAGTCAGTGTTTTTAGGATGCGATTTTGAATTAAAATTGTCTTTAATGCTAACTAGTTATAGACAGATTTAGTTTATTACAGTAATTATGATTTTTTTTTTCAACATTGCATACTTAGTTTACGATAGCTCTGGCCTGTTGAATAATAATACCCAGTCCAAGTTTTGATTTTAATAAAGTAAATCTTAAATTAATAATAAATTAATTAATAAATATAATATAGGGGCAATGCAGTAGTGCTGTCGCCTCACAGGAAGAAGGTTGCTGGTTTGAGCCTCGGCTGGGTCAGTTGCCGTTTCTGTGTGGAGTTTGCATGTTCTCCCTGCATTCGCGTGGGTTTCCTCCGGGTGCTCCGGTTTCCCCCACAGTGGGGAATACATAACATGTGGTACAGGTTAATTTGGAAGGCTAAATTGTCCGTAGTGTATGTGAGTGAATAAGTGTGTATGTGTTTCCCAGTGATGGGTTGCAGCTGGAAGGGCATCCGCTGCATTAAACAAATGCTGGATGAGTTGGCGGTTAATTCCGCTGTGGCGACCCCAGATTAATAAAGGGACTAAGCTGAAAAGAAAATGAATAATATAATATAATATAATATAATATAATATAATATAATATAATATAATATAATATAATATAATATAATATAATATAATATAATATAATATAATATAAAATTTCACAGCATTAAATATAAATTAAATCCTATATAGGGTTATTTTTATTATTTAACAGTCAACATTTCAGTCCTATTTTCCATTTAAAGAAGGACAAATTTTAAATAAATCATTTTTAATCATATAAAATATTGTTTTCATTATTATTAATGGTAATAATATCAATTTTAGTAGTATTTTGCATTTTATTATTAGTTTGTAATAATATATGTGCATGTAATTCATCAACACATTCAAAATGCATCTTTTTTGCTAATTAATATCTAAGTTCTGCAAATAAAGCACAGTTTAAAAAAGCAAACTGTCATCTGTTATAGAGAATAATTATCAACAACTAAAACCTTAGAAAACAGTGTTTTTGATTACTCAATAAATCAATATCCAAGGCCATATATTAACTAACATTTGTACTGTAGAAAACACAGTCATAGACTTGAGACAGACTTATTCTACAGCACTGCCAGAAGCTGTAAAAATGTGCAGACCATTTCTTGATCTCTAATCATAGGCTTGCACATTTGGCCCAGAGTTTACATCCAGTCACAATGTTAAAGAGCTGAGTTCTCCATTACTGTCGCAGTCAGGGTGCAAGGACTCTTGGGTATTTCATAAGTCCATGTTATCAGCAATCTTCTCTGGAAATAACTTCGCCTCGGGCACCTGTGAATGAATTAACATCCATTACCTCAGACGCTCACAATGCCTCTTGACTGGAGCGCTGTCATCACCTCTATTTAAATAAGTTTTTTTTTATCATTGATGTGACTTATCTTACTGTTTGACTTCTGTCTGGCACATTAAAATGAAACGCTCATTTGAAAAGAAACGCTCTGTCATTGTTTACACACCGTCATGTTGAAACACACTGGCCTTTTTTTGTATTGCTCATTTTCAGATAATGAAAGTGAATGTAGGTTCATGATCTTGACTGTTCTCATATCATGCATCCATTGTGTGGTAAAACGTCGCCACAGCAGAATGAACCGACAACTATTCCGGCATATGTTTTATGCAGCGAATGCTTATCCAGCCACAAACCAGTACTGGGAAAAATGTCATTATTTAATTAAATGTAGATATTTAATATCATTTCCCCCTTCTCACCAATATGGGGCAATAATTATTTTATACCTGGAAGAAGTGACATGGGGTTTAAAAATTGGCAGATCAAAGGATTATGTATGGTAAAAAACCTGTATGAAGGAGGAATGGGAACCTGTTGAGGAATGGGAACGTGCCTGTTTTTTGGCTCAAACCCAATCTATCAACACTAGATGTAGAATACTACAATATAAATGGTTGATGAGGACATATATGACCCCGGTCAAATTACATAGGATTAATCCTAACATTCCAGATGTCTGTACAAAATGTCAAGATGAAATTGGCACATTGTTTCATTGTATGTGGGAGTGCAGAGAGCTGCAAATGTTCTGGAAGGAGGTTCTTGATGTGCTTTGTGAAATGACAGGAGAACATATTCCTATGGAATCAAAGCTGTGTTTATTGCATATATATCCCGAAAATGTGTCTGTAAATGCAAGCAAAAAGAAGCTCATAGATTTTAGTTTAATACAAGCTAAACGTGTGATTGCTTTAGTATGGAAAAACATCCAGAGACCTGTTCTTTCACAGTGGATTAAAGAAATGACTAATAACCTTGCACTTGAAAAATTAACATATGCAATAAGAGGTAAAGCAGAGGTCTTTAAAAAGGTGTGGTCCCCTTTTATGCAATTTGTAAATAGATAAAGTGGAATGGTATGTAAAAATGACTGTTATTTGAATTCCAATATTTTTATTTAATTTTGATTTACATTTGTGAAGGATATTCTGTAATCTGTAGTTTTACCTTATTTTTCTGTATTTGTATATATTATTTTATTTTTTTATCTTTATTTTTATTTTTTACTTTTTGGGAGGGGAGGAGGAGGGGGGTGTAGGGGTGGGAAAGTCTATTTTGTAATGATATAAAAATTG